>NW_019417071.1:62090-113713 GCF_000390285.2 Anoplophora glabripennis
CATAACTTTTTAATTTTGTCTCTTTCACACTGATTTTGTATATAATTATTGTTAATAAACTTGTAAATAATTTCAGTCGTTTAGTAGTGGGTAGGAATAAAAATTGACACTATATGTATTTGTAATAAGTATTAATATTTTCCCTGTGTGAATAAATCTAGTAAAACTTAATAGGTTTATTTCTTTCACCGTCGAGGTAAAACGATAACATTCCGAACCAGCAAAAACGCTGATATCGTTTTGTAGAGCTCCCGTTAAATTTCATATTTAAAATAAAACTACACTGAGAAAACTACTCTCTGCCGAACTCTCTGCCGTTTTCTCCTAAAAGAAATTCATTGACCCCTGGAATTAATTTTCTTCACTGTAGCTACCTGTGCACTTTACTCTAAACCGAGGGTAAGGGTTACGTGGAGTTTCCCCCACGTAAAATTTAGGGAAACTGGCGCCCGAGACTAAACCGAATATATAAATTATTAACTAACGTTACCGTTTAGAGTCCAGTCCGAGGAATAAAAGACCTTTCCGAAAAATTAAATTACAAGGGGTGCACACACCATAATTAAAAATATTAAGAAATTAACACCAACCAACTCATAAAGAGAACCGAGGAAAAGTGCGTCACAGTATTAAAAAATTTGAATTTTATTTAAAATTCATTTATTTACACATACCTATTATAGATATATTGTTTTAGTTAAGCAATTTTGTAAAACTCACTTAAGATAACTTATTAAAGCCTTTAAACCTTGCTTTAAACTATTCTAAACAGTATCTACCTACATAAAAAGTAGTACTTAGGTACTTAACTACAAAATAATTTTATTAAATAATCTTTAATTATAAAAATAAAACAATTTACAAGTTACATATACCCACACAGCACATGACACTATTGAGACATCCTTTACAAAGTGTTAAGACCAACCCACCTTCATGTCTAAATTTTTAAATTTCCTATCCTCTACTTTATGATTTGAAGATTTATAATCATTTTGATTTTTAACAAAATTATTTAACATAATTCTACAAGCTGTAATATTAATATTTACTAATCTTTTATTCAAAGTATTATTACAAGCACATGGTTCATGAATATCTTCTTCTACTCGAAGTATGGTTATATCTTGTAGATATTTAGTAAGTACAACACACGAAAGTTTATGGAGTTTTGAAAGCTGCTGTTGACCGCTTAAAAGTATACCATAAAATTTTTCGTATAGCTTTTACAGTATACACCAAGCAATTGAAACAAATTCCAATGAAAATTCAGAGGGAAGTAATAACTTGCCTCTATCAAGGTCAAGTATTAGATCTGTCGGTATATTTACTTCCATTTCTTTATTTGACTGCAACAAATCAGTACAAAGTTGACAGTTGTTTGCTCTTAATTCTTTTCTAACTGCATATCCAGCTATATAAACTAAGATAGTGAGTTTATCTTTAGAGATACAGTCCAAGGAAAAATCAAAATCAGTTACTTCAAGGAAAGGATCTAAATTGTCACAAAATGTTGTGTAGCAGTTAAATCGTTAACGGGTATTAGGTTTACGACGAAATCGTGAAAACCTGTACTGTCTTTACTAATTTTGTCTTTTGACATTGTGCCATATCTTCTACATTGGGAACAAAACAGGCGTCGTGTCTGAGTACAGGTTTGGCGGGAATGATCAGGATGTCCACATCTCTAACATAACTCCCAGCGCTCCACGGGCAAATAAAGTGGACAATCTCGGAGAGTTGGCTGTGAGGTTGTTTGCGGATCATCCCACTCGGCTTGGACTTGGTGAATTATCCCGAAGGTTACTTCTAGTCCTTATCCACGTGCCTGCGGGATTAGCACGGGCGGCGCTTCGGTGGGGGTTTTTGGCATCTCCCATTCCATAGGGATGGTGTGGGGGGTTCCCTAGTCCATTTGGTTGAGATTTCCTCGGAGATATTCGGTGACGGTCCAGGATGGTCAGTATTTTCCTGCAGCGCGTCTTCCAGCGCTAATAACACTAGGTCCTGATTGGCCTGGGAGATTTGGTGCCTTCATCTGAATGAAAATTACGGTCTGGAAAATAAAAAAAATCTACTATAAATTTATTTCTAATGTTTTATGTTCGGGCGGGGTTATTGTATTCGGGGCCACACCGTCACCCATTGGGTTCTCCCGTTTCCAGTTTGGTAACGGTACCGTTATCTGTCGGTAGGGAGTACGCCGGCGGGTCGGAACGCGGAGCGGCCTGGTACAGGGCGTCGTCCCATTCCCGGGAATTCTAATAATTAGCTAACTGATCGGTTAGGGAGGCGGTAGAAACGAATGAGCGGAGATTTTCCGGGCCGGGTTTGTCGTCTGGCGGTCGGGCGGCAGGGGGATGTCGGCCAAGGAACTACATGGCGCATCTACGGGTGTCGCAGAAGGTGGTGTGCTGGTTCCTGATTGGCTTGGTTGACCGGTCTTTGCTTGGGTTGTGGGCGGCTTTGTGGGAGGGGTTGGTTTTCGTCTCGCCATGTTAGCTATGAATCGGGCTCCCAAGCGGGCCCGAGCTTGCCTAAAAATAGCCCAACGGCGCTTCCGTTCCGCATCCACTCGAGGATTCTGGGTCGGCGGTACGGGGGCTCCTCGGGGTGGTTCCCCAGACATTGTTGGTGCACAATGCCCAATTTTTAAAACCGAATCGATTTACGCTTTATATACTTTGCAAAGTGCTTCCCATAATAAGGGATCATGCTCTCATAGATAGTCAGATTTTCATCTAGACCAGAGGTTCCCATACTTTTTTTCTCATAGACCACTTTAAACATTTTGCTGGATCTGGTGGACCCCTTGCAGCTATTACATTTACTAACTTACTTCCGAAATCCGAAAAAAGTATGTCTATGGAAATCTGTGTTGTGGCTATTTTTCAATCAACTATGAGTTAAAAGTTTTCGAAAAAAAGGTGAGAATTTATATTGCTTTGATTATGCTGTGAGTGGATGTCATTTAAGCTAAGTCTCAAGGCCAGTCTAAAAAGCGTCTTCATCCAACAGTTGGATTCCTACTTTACTTTTTTGTATTCTAAGATTGACTCACAGTACAAGAAACCAATAAGCTCCCACTTCAGAGTGGTAAAAAGTAAAAATAAATATTTTCTTGTTTTGTAGCTATTTATTCAAACACAAAAATTACTACACTTTTAATTATGTTGTTATAACAGTCGTAGTAGAATCAAAATTTAACATCAAAACTAATAATGATTATTATTTTAAAAACAGTCGCAATATAATCAAAATTTTAATTTCTACAATGGTAATCTGAGATAAAAGTTATAATTTTAATGGGAGGGATGTACTTGGTGAATTGACAGCAAATTATCAATATTTGGCTTGAGTTTAGTTAAGTATAACCGTAAATCTCCTCGCTCTGTAATATTTAATCTGCTCCGTTTTTTTGTCAACAAGTTTGTTACGGCACTAAAACTGCGTTCGACAAGATATGACGAAGGAAACGCTATGAGAAATTTTTCCACAATTCCCCACAGTCCTGGATATTTTTCAGGTATTTGTGCCTGCAGCCAAAATGATTGATACCCTCTTTTGAATGCTACTTTGAGCTCCTCATTAGTGCTAAGCTCGAGTAGCTCTTCTTGCAGTACCACATTTTCCACTTCAGTTTCATCATATGGATTTATTATCCATGGTGGTATATCCATGGACAGAATATCTTCAAATCTGATTTTAAAATCATCATACAGGGCAATCAAATGTTGAACATACATCTGAATATCTTCGTCGAGGCATTCTACCTGCGATAAATTGGGAAACTGGGAAAATTCACGTCGACCAATATTTTGCTTTATAAGTTTCAATTTACCAAGAAAAGCTGAAATTACACTCTTTGTTTTTATCAAATTGAGGCTGTCCCCTTGTAACTGTAGGTTGAGGTCATTGAATTTTTTGAACAAATCTGTCAAATACGCAATGTCTGCTTTGAAATTCATGAGGTTTTCTTTCAAAACAGGATCTTGAGTGTTCAGAAACTCTAAAACAGAATCGAAAAGCAAATAGAATCTTGATAGACATGCACCTTTCGACAACCAGCGTACTTCGGTATGTAACAGCAATCGTTGGAAGTCCTCATCATTTTCGTCGCACAATTGTGCAAATAAGCGAGTATTTAATGCATTGCTTCTTATTTTGTTAACTGCATTAATCACAAATTGAAGCGCTTGGTGCAATCTATCACTCAAATTTTTCGCTACTAGATGTTGTCGGTGGATGACACAGTGAATTGCAATTACCTCTGGTATAATCCTTTTAAGATGACTTATAAACCCACGATATCGCCCGAGCATGGCAGGAGCTCCATCTGTTGCCACCGAAATAATGTTTGTGAATGGAATTGATTTTTCCGTAAAAAAAATCATTCAGAACATTAAAAATTGATTCACCTTTAGTGTCAGTCTTCAAAGTTTTCGCGAATAGTAACTCTTCAAACATTTGTTCGCCTTTGATAAATCGAACATATGCCAATAATAATGCTTCATTGCCAGGTAAAGTTGACTCGTCCAGTTGAATAGAAAAATGAGTTGTTTACAGATAATTACACAATAAACTTTCAACATCAGAGCTCATTTCATCAATACGTCTTTGTACAGTGTTGTTACTCAAAGGAATTATTTTAAGTATGTCAAATGAAGATTTGTGCAGGACAGTTTTTAAGACCTCTTCAACAGCAGCCAAAATTAACTCCTCTCCAATGGTATGCGGTTTCCCAGATTTTGCTATAAGTAATGAGATATTGTAAGATGCCCGCAAGCCATCGTCGTTGCTTGCAGACGTTGAAGCGAACATACTATGCACGGTGGGTCTCTTTTCATATTTTCCTTCAATGTTTGGAAATATTTCAAATCCTTACCTATTTTGTCAGGATGACACCTTCTTAGATGATCTTCCAGCTTCGATGGTTTCATAGAGTCATTGCTCAAGACTTTGTTGCATAAAAGACACATGGGCAATCGCTTGTCTGCATTTGATGGAAGAAAACCAAATTTCAAATATTCAACACTGTACTGTCGACGTATCGTATCGACGACTAAACTAAAGTATTTATTTACGATTAAACGACTAAGTATTTATTTACTTACTTATAAAGATAAAAAATTAGGACTCTCCATACAAAACGCACGCATCACTTAAAAATACTTAAAATCAGTTAATTTAAGAAAGTAAAAAAAATACTGTTATAATTTTCCTTGACCTATGAAATCTTTATTCTTGGAATGGTTCAGAACCTACTGTTTGTGGGTTTGTTTTTCCCGCAGATACAAGTTGCTAACAAATAGATAGGTAGGTACTTACTTTTCCAACACTGGCAAACAATAATATCAATTCACTTTAATTTTCAAAAGTCTGAAAACTACTTCCGTCACTGGTGAACACTTATATAGGTACACTTTCTTTTTTGAAATTCCGGAAACAACTGAGTAATGTTTATCATTCGCATTCGTATTTATATTAGAGAAAAATCCAACAAGTTCATGCAAGTTCAGACACGACTTTAAGCCCCGGTGCACACTTGCGGCATTTTACCGTTGCGGTGCCGCAATAGTCGTTAAAATACAATTAAATTGATGCGGCGAAGTGTGCATCGCCTGATCTATTTCTTAGTACTATGAAGCCGCAATGCGGCACCGCACTGGCACCGCGGCGGTAGAAAACCGCAAGTGTGCACCGAGGCTAACTAGGCGGGCGGCGCGGCATCGGCGAGTCTTGACACGCTCTTTCTGAATATGGAATATGCAAGTTCTTACAAAAACAATTGCTGAGCTTCTTATAATATTGTCTGCCTATATTCATAGGAGAAGTCAAGCTTCTTATAATATTGTCTGCCTATATTATTGTCTGCCTATATTCATAGGAGAAGTCAAGTCGGGTCACCTAATACATTTTTATAGACCCCCGTTAACGAGTTGTGGACCCCCATTTTTTTTCCACGCAAGCGTAGACCCCTGTCGGGCTCCCGTGGACCCCTGGGGGTCCACCTGGACCACTTTGGGAATCAATGAATTCTAGACCATCATATTTTTTTAAATTTTCATATAGTTTATCGATGAGCCGCTACAGCTTGTATAATTTATTTTCTTTGTCGACATTATTATTATCACTTAAATGTATGTGCCGAAGAATCATCTCAAACCGGTTTAGTCGCATACTTTCTGCCAGTATTTTTGGCACGTCATTGTCGTTTAACCAGTACATACGTTTATCGGGATCCTTACCGAAGTCATATTTAAATTTACATTTTTTTGTTGTGCGTATAAATTGGTTTGTTGTTCTAAGTTGGTAAGTAACTCCTCATTGAAAAACAAGTAGAAAAACTCCAATGGAGTAGTTTTTTTTATAAACTTCGTTGGGTGAATTTTTTCCGGTGCACTCTTGATTTATTTGAAATCGGGTTCTTGATGGGTCTAAATATTCATTTTTCTTTTTTATGTTGAGGGTTTACTATTTTCTAATAAGTTTGGGAAATAAAGGAGCAAGTGGAATATCATCATCCGACTCATATTCGTCAGCTTCTTCGTTAGGAAGTTCGGGAACAAACTCATTCTCCACTTTTAACATTGCAGGACCCAAATGGGAAATATTTCGTCATCGGATAAATCACTTTCAACATAAGTATCTTCGCCATCTTTAGGCAATCAATCAATTCCGAGAGGCGGGCAGGCTGAAAAAACAAAAAAGGTAAAATCGTTAAAAAATTACAAGAAAAGCGAAAATGTTTTTTGCAAATTTTACATAACGTTTTTATAAAATTTTAGGTACACGATAAAATGAACACCAAATCGTTTGCCTAGAATTATACAGTTGTATGTGCACAAGAGCACTATTTTCAGTAGAGGAGTTTGAATATTTGGGTATGCCTAAATTAGACATCTTACTTAAATATGATGTTTCATTGATATTGTAATGAACCAGTATTGAGGTCAAGTTTTGTGTACGAGTTTCGTTATTTATTTATTTAATTAGCCTAATTGGCGAGAGCAATTATTATCCGCGAGTCAAGCTGAACCGTACGTTTGCCCCAGTCTGACGAGTGCCGCGCGCATAATCCCACCAAGACTCCTAGTCAGTTAAGGGGGTATTGAGGAAATAAAACCACCGTTCCTGGACGAAAACGGGCAGTTCAGATCCTGAATTCGAAGAGTTCCAGCTCCAAACCTGAGGACCACCCCGAGAACCTGAAACCGACCCAGAGACCGCCATCCGGACCCGGAATAAGTAAGCAAATTGTATTTCCCGATTTTTACTTGTCCTGTATTGACATATGTCCTGCCGAGTTTTTTGAACTCTATTTGAACTATGCATAACTGGTTGACTGTGCATAACATCGCCAGCGGAAGACATTAAGTGCCAGCCGTACCGACGGATAGACCCAGGGAGTTGGCTGTGCATAACACCGCTTCCAGGAGAAATCTGTCACCAGCCGCGCGTCCGAACGTGCACTCGAATAGACTTTGCCTTCCGTCAACCAAATTATTCCTGTCCCTGATCACCGTTTGCTTATTTATGCCATTTGTGTATTGCTTGCTTCGCTTCTCCTTGTCTGGTATTAACTCCGCATAATTTCCGTTGTATTTGCTAGAAACCGCCGACGATATTTATTTGTAGAATTAGAGTAACCCGTAATATATTTTTCTTTGTTTCAGAGCCATTTGGAATCGGCATATTTGTTGATTATTTACTACTCTGATTTACTAACTTTGTTTTCCTTTCTAGCACCGACCGCAATTAAAACCGAATACCGTGGGCATACCGTTTCTTAAAGTATTAGATTGTTTATTGTAAAAATAAACTAACCGCCTAATACTGCATTTGCCTACCGTACTGATTTTTGTGTACTGACCACCGATATTTGATCATGTTTTAATTTGGTATTTATTTACAGCTCCGGAAAATCGAATAAGCATTTTTAATCCCGTGATATATAATTGCTCTAACCAATTTTATTTTATTCACACCGTTTATAAATTATATTTTTACATCTCTGAATTTAGTTGTTTATAAAAATTGTAATTAGCATCTGTTTTACTTTTGTTTGTTTCAATTGCCGTAGGCCTTAGTAATGTAAAATAAATCTAGTAAATATATTTCCAGTTGTCTTCATTCTTAACACCGATAAGATTGATAAATTCCGATCAGTAAAAAGACTTACTATCTTTTTGTGACCTACAGTGATAAGTCCGTTTATTTTAAAAGGAAAATAACACTACACTCAGAGAACTACGTTGATTAAAAGTAAGAGAAATATAACCGACCCCTGGAATTAAACTTTCTTCACTGTAGCTATCCCGAGTACTTACTCTAAACCGAGGGTAGGTTTCACGTGGAGTTTCCCCCACGTACAAAAGATAGGGAAACTGGCGCCCGAGACAAAACCGAATAAAAATATTTTGATCCCGAGTACGTTCCTGTGACGTCACTCACCACCGCCGGCTGCCAACCACCGCCGCCGAGAAACTAGTAGTCGAGGGTCGTCACAAAATTAGGCATCCAAAAAGGGACGTCAGTGACGTCAATAAATATTGTAAATTATAATTCGAAATTGCGAATTAAGATTCAGTTTAGAGTTGGTAGTATACCGGGGGCGGCCACAAGTAACGTTACTAACCGTCACCACCAAAACCGAAACCGCAGCGAAGTACGTTACAATATGTTTGTGTCAATTTAATCAAGTATAGAGGTTTTCATGAAAAAAAAACAGAATAAAAAGTGTTTTTGCTTGAAAAATATGTATTTCAAAATTAACATACAATTATGTTTGTCTGAACATTAGCAAAAAATTTTTTTTTTCACATACAATTTAAAGGAAACTAAAAAAATTAAAATCTCAAAAAAACTAATTTATTTCTTAAGAATTGTATTATAATAGTCACAATCAACCTGTGGCAATGTCTCATCATCGATTGTATAGAAGATGTCTTCTCTGCAGACAGGAAATTTTTGACATCGCCTGACTTTGGAGTAGGAATCATTACAGCTGCAGCTGATCGAGTTGCATTTGGCGATCTGAGCACAACTTTTTCCCAATTTTCTACAGTCTGAGAGGTTTTATAATGTAAATCTAAAAATGATTGTGAAAATATTAACCTTGTTATTTTAAAATATGGCACTTTTTTCTAATTTAAAAGAGCTGCGCACGATTTAAAGTCTTTAAAATGTTTAGCTCTCATCTGTATTATACGATAAGGCTTCTTTGTATTGACTTTAAACAAAAGTCGAATCAGTGATATTGGAGAGAAATACTCCGATTTTTTAAGTACTCTTTCAATGCAACTGTGCACATTATCAATCTCTTGGACGCATGAATGACCAGGCGTTGAAAATTTCATGGTAATGTTGGGATGTGACTTCAAAAAGAAGGCTATTGCATAAGATATGAATGAGTTCCTGTTTTGTGGAACGCAACTATCGCTCCACAAAATTAAATGTCTGGATTTTCAATATATACTCTTTCTAAAATTGCTACAACCGCACTAGCAATATCATTGCCACTTCGTCCAATCAACATTTCATGCCACATAGCACAATTTACTTGTTTAGTACTTGATAGAATAGCGGTAAGATTGTATACATTAAATTTACTTTTGTAGAAAAAACTACTTATTTCTGCATGAGGACATGACAAAACATTTTGTAAATCTAAACACAGTATAACAGTTTGCGGGAACTATTTTCTTTCTCACAGATATATACTCCTTTCCCATATCATGAGCCTTTTTTCTTATATTACACTTCCAAAGCGATGAATCTCGATTTCTTTTTCTAGTCTTTTTCTTATTTTCCATTTTATTGTGTTCTGCTTCCACTGTTACAGCCTCCTCCCTTACCTGGTATTCCGAACTGATAATAAATCACAACAATATAAGAAGAACACCTTTTAAATGACTTACAAACCTGCTGCTTTCAGAAGATGATGCTGGTAAATATTCCTTGTCCACATCAAAGTCGTAACCTTCACAATCCTCTATAACTGCCTGTAATTCAGGGATTATGAAAAATTTAGGTCGCCTATTCTAAAGTATTTTAGTATTCCTAAAACAGTATGTATTTTATTACTTGATAAAAGCTCTAACAAAATTCTAACCTATTTTGTTGTTTACTGTTGTTTAAGCGGGATTTGGAAGAGGCAAAACTAATTGAAAACAAAAAGTCTTTTAATAATTAAATAATAAAAATGTTGTAAGATTTAAAATTAAAAAATTGCCTTCTAAATTCAAGACCAATATTGTGCACATTTATATTATGATGTGTGTACTTAGTGCCATAAGTCAAATAATCTCTCGACTATATTTCGAGTGCTTTTATGTGCCCTGTTGTAGTTCTCCTCTTTTGTTCGTTGGTAGGATTACGCAACGGTGTTTATAAATAAGGTCAACATGGATACGCATTGTCTCCAAGCAACAAGCCTCTAATACGACCCTGTTCAATTGTACTGTAGTTGAACTTCTATCAAATATAACGCTATCGTGTGTTGAGCCAGGATGTCGAACGACAATATCCAATATCTCCATTCTAGGGCCAGCTATAACCTAGAATTCAATATTTGAAGCCCAATTTAAAATATACTTAATTTATTTAAATTTACCTGAACATTCAAAGAAAAATATCTTTTCCGATTTCTAAACACTTCGCCATTTTCACCTCCCGGATTTTATATGGGTACATGTGTGCAATCTACACACCCAGCGACAGAAGGGAATTGATACATTTTCTAAAACTTCAAAATATTCACCGTTGTTCATTTTCAGTACGAGGGAAGTAAATATACTGTCTCAAGTTCTCTTCTAATTTTATAGCTACTTTTTTTATTAGCATCCATATACACCCTTGACTCAAATAGCGTATATCACCAGCTATGAAGAAGATACAACAATATGTCACATGAAATAGAAAAAAATCTAATTATAGATACCTGAAATTCTCCTGTAACAAAAAATACTAATGCCGCACACAGTTGATCGATGGGACTGATGGGTAAACCTCTGTTTTTCTGTATCATATATCCTTCAGAAGCTAAATGTAAAAGAATGTGACTGTATGGTTGCAAAACCGATATCTCCATTTAAATTCAATTTCAGAATAAAATAGGAATGGGCTAGGCACATCTCATATATATCGTTTTGGTAAACGATCAATGGGTTCATCTTGTTCTTCAACCGCGTCAATGAAGTCAAAATAATCATCCAAATCGTTATCCATATTACAACAAATAGCTGATAAAAATACTTTATTTATTTGTAACCAGAATGAAATGTTTGCTATTGACAGTTCGCGTTCACACAAACATTAGGTTAAGTTTGTTCAAGACGATCTTAAGATAGGTCCCAAGCTAACTTGAACGTAAGATCGATTTGAGTTGCTGTTTCGTCTTGAGCAGCGTCTATTGAACAAATTTTGCAGTTTGAGCCTTGCTTAGTGAAAGTCTGACTCAAGCTATTAATACGGCCATAAGTCTGCCATCATAACAAGTGGTTTGCAACAAGTCAATATGCTGAAGCTGAAGGATGTTGACAAACTTCTTACAAAACACTTTGGAGCTATCTGGAGGTCTCTAGAAGAACTCAGTTTTTGTACAACTATTCTCGGTAATGAAATTCTTGAGCCAGAGCAGCCAGGTCAGGAAGGAGAAAATGCATTGCCAGACGATAGAGAAACAGCAGAAGCAACCTGCGAATTTATTGAATAACTGCCATCTATTCTGATATAATGTATATTATTATGTTCACGAAAATATTTTTAATTATACGTTTTCTTAGCATTAATCTAAATGTTCGGGTTACCCCCTTTTGAACCCTACCTCGGTGGACCTTGGTCAGGGATTCTGTTGTTTGTACGAATAAAATAACTCGTTTGTCCTTTTGTTTAACTTATGTATATTTATTAATGGACTGTATTTTGTTACACTGGTTATGTCTCTCATTAGCGGGAATAGCGCTGTGCGACGCTCGTCTCCACGCTCTCAACCTTGTCTACTAACTGACTTTTTCTGCCTAGGAGTTTTAATTTTTTTGATAGTGTTGCACCTATTTTAGATTTATGCACTTTTTGGTAGTAATACTAGACATAGTAAGCTACATATTTTTTCTGTGATTGTACCTCTGCGTGAACTAAGAATAAAATCTTGAACATTTTTTTTTATTTTTTTAATAGTAAATAAGACAGAAAAATTCTATAAAAAAATATATAATGTAGACTAATGTTTTATCTAACGATCAGTTTTTGTTTCATTTGGGCAACTGCAATAGTTTTCGAAAAAAACAATTTTGAAAAATACCCGCTCTAGCATCTATCTGGGTATTCTAATGGTCCTAGAACACATCCTGTAGGTTGAAGTGAAATTCCACATTCTGAAAACTTCGTCTTTCTTGCAGAAAATCATCCTTTAAGCTCATCGTAACTCATCGAATATGTTTATAAGGTACTCTAAAACATCTTGCCTAGAAAAGTTATAATGCATATCGTTCTATATCTGTGATTAGAAAATAATCCGAATAAAGGAGGCTTCTTAGAGAAACCAAACTTTTAAGTCTTTTTGTAAATGGGAGAAAATGAAGGAGAAACAGTCACTATGCAATAGATTTATAAAATTGTTGTAATATAATTTACTTTATGCATGTTATGTTAATTTTCTTATTTTTTTTTTACTAAATATGAATGTTACCATAACTCTAGCATACATTTAACTTTTGTTAATTATTAATTTTTCGTAAGTTATGTTAAGTGGATGTAAACGAAACTTTGTTAAAAATAAAAATAATTACTAAGACGTCCCTGTGTATAGAATAAAAATATTATTTTTATAACTTACCGTTTTGTTGACCGGTCTTCAGTTACAGATACTTTCCTTTTGGCAAATTTGATAATTTTCGGGAAAGAGTAAAGACTTAGTAATCTCACAATCCTTTTATTTGTAATGTTCAAAAGACGACTAGTTTCCTTTTGGCATTTCCTTTTTTGTTATTTTTCTGCAGAGCAATACCAGACGCAGACGGAACCACGCCATTTGTCGCATTCTCAATTTCATTGTAATCATATCGAATGTTGCTGGTTACGTCTCCATCCTCTAAGTACCTTACTTACTTTCAAATGCTTGAAAATATTGCCCCAATCCGCAGCCTTCTAACATTTCCTTGTAGGACATTTTTTAGCACTTACAGGAAACAGGTAATTAACCATATATAATATTCTCTCTGCTAGACCCAAATCACCTATGCTCGTAATCAATCGGCTGCGATCGACACACCAAAAGATAGCAATAAGCAATTTGTTATGTACGAGTAGGTAAATAAATTTTAAGATTTTGTTAGGGTTTTTTTGTGTTTACACTTCATATACATAAAATAAAAATAAATGTTTCAAAATTTAACATATTTGTGTTTTACTTACACAACTTCAGACATGTTTTATTTACGCCAACATTTAACTTTAGAATTAGGAGGTAATAATAATATTGTCCTCCTCTATTTTCGATTCTTATATGTACCTCCTTTGAAACAATTTTAACTTACCAAAAACTCGGATTCTTGGACTATTCAGTAACTCACTTTCGGGTGTATAATTTGAAGAATTTGAGGATGGAATGAAATCAACACTATTACTTGACATACTGGAATCCGGTTCATCTGCCATTAAATACTGACTTTGTTTCTCTTTTCCATTAGAACTGTACTCTATTAAAAGATAAATATGGTTATAATATCTACTGTATTGTATTTGCCTTACTTACGTTATGCATAAATGGTATCAATATTTTCATTTTCCCATTTTCCAGCAGGCAGGTGGTAATAATAAAATACCTGCATGTAATATATCATCTGTTGTTGGAACATACGCTGTGTCCAAAATGTATAGATCTTCATCATTTTGTGCAGTGTCGAATTGTTTACATTCAAAATTTTGTTGTGATATATCCTCTTTGAAATCGACTTTCATATTCACTTTTAATGACGAAAATCCAACTTTGAACATATTTAGATTGCTTACATCGATATTTTCTTTTTCATGTTCCCTTTTTAACAAAGGAAAGAAAACAAATTGTTTAGTTTTTATGTCAGTTTCAAATAATATTAATTTCGATTCCTCATACATTTTCAAAAATGTATGGTTATTTCCTTAGAGTCGTACGTTGAAATCATTATAATGATTCATTATGTCTGTTAAGAACAAATGTCTTAAAAGCCATTGTTTATCATTGAGTTCGAGATCCTTTTCGCCGATTTCGTGAAGAAATATTTGTATATCATCAAAACACTCTACAAATCTATTAAGAACTTTGCCTCGACTTAACCAGGATGTAACAACAAATTTCCATATTTCGGTTCAATTTCCTGTGTGTTAATACTGATCGTGCTATTATCTTGTTTACGATCTTAACAACCTTTTCCATTACATCTTTAAGTTGTTGCGTAGATGCCTTTGCAAATAAATTTTCTTCATGTATGATACAATGAAAGGATAAAAGTGAGCGGCCAAGTTCATTTTCCATTAGTTTTTTTCAAATCCAACATTATTTCCTCTCATACTTGGAGCACCATCAGTTGTTATTGAAAACAATTTACTTTTTAAATCCAATACTTGCCCATTTTTGAAATTTGTAAACTCTTGTACTTGAAACATTGAAGCAAGAACGCACAGTTCTTCATTGACTTTCGAATTATTTATTGATGCAAATCTAATAATAATTGCAAGCCTACCCATACTATTTATATCTAGTTACACACCCAATATCAAGACCGGAGCATGCGACGGATTAATTATAAATTTTTCGAATGAGAATAATGAAGAGCAGAATAAATTTTTAGTAAGAACAATACGAAATAAATTAATAGGTCAAGCCCAAGTAAATATTTCAACCAGGCTGGAAGTAGAATCCTGGATTGAAATTAAACAGATATTGATACGAACTTTTGGCGATCCTCGCGATATCGACACTTTACAACAAGATTTAATTCATCTTACTTATGATTCTCGTCAAGAATCATTGATTAACTTTAGCAATAGGATATTACAGACGCAATCGTTATTAATGGCGAAATTAAAACAATCACACGAAACAAGAGAGGTAAAAAGAGCATTGAGCACTGTGTTTCAAAAATTAAGCTTAGATACATTCGTTAGAAATTTACCTTTTCATTATCAACAAATGGTCAGAACCAAAGAAATCGATGACCTAGACGAAGCAATCGCGTTCATAAACAAGGAAGAACAATTTAATCAGTATAAAAAAACAGTAAAGCACACCAGAGTCAAAAATCAACCTAAACCATTCCCTCCACCAAGAAATCCACATTTTCAAAATCATTTCCTATCGCCAAGAAGTCAATTCCAAACCCTAGAAACGATTTTCCTAATCAAAACAGGCACCCTAATCAGAATAATTTCACTAATAGACATCCTAATCAAAGTAACTATCAAAATAGGTACCAAAACAGCAATCCTATCCCAAATAGACAAAATAATTTCACACAACAACATTGGCCCAATCAACCAATTAATGTCCAACCTCGACCAATGAAACAAAACTTCCCGACAAATAAACAAGTATTTGGCCCAAATCAACCCAAATCAAAGAATTTTGGTCCAACCCCGATGTCCGGTATTTCTACCATAAATTCCGATCACTTTAAATCCCGACCCGAGTTTAATAAAACCGAGACAGACATAACTCCGCCTGGATGGTCACATAATAACCTAGAAGATCAATTATCCGTTTTTTCCCATCAAGGACATTTGACCCCAGAACAAATAAATACACTGCAAATTCCTGATAATCAGCCAGACGAGTTCCTATACGACGAATGGAACGATGACGAAGACTGGGATGCAGAACTAGCTGAAAATTTTCAAAACGTTTTATTAGACGCCAACCCCACATAAAAAATCCAAAACCAATCCCTCACGTTGAACTAAACACAAATCTAATCCATAGTTCACTTCCCTACATCCAATTAAGTAAACCTCCTTTAAAACTCCTTTTAGATACGGGTAGTTCCAAAACCATTCTCAAACCCGACATTGTACAGAAATATTTCCCGAATCTCATCAGAACAGACCCTATCCAAGTAAAAACTGGATCAAGACAAATCCTTGTGAAAACCCAAGCTCATATTCCATCCTTCCCCGAGTTCAACTCAAATCAAAAACTTGACACCATCCTTTTCAATTTTCACGAATTTTTCGATAGAGCCATTAAAAAAAAAATAGAAGACATTAAAAACCAAAAAATAGAAATATCCTTCAAAAATAATACTATCTCCAATGACTATTTCGACCTACCTATATCATATAAACATCCATATCATATACCCAAAATCAACCAATAATTCTTACCCCCCAACAAATTACAAAGATAACCCTGCCAATAGACCAAACCAATAATGCAGAACTCCTAATAAATGAAATCAAAGCTGATAAATGTTATCTCCCCACTACCCTAACCAAAGTAATGAATAATAAAATATGTTTTGAAATTCACAACTATGACACACAATACCACAACTTTGATCCTACTAAATTAAAATTTACACCTTCATCAGAATATCAAACCTACGATTATAAACTTATTGAAGAAGGCAAAACTTCACATAAAAAATTAAACTTAAAATCCCTATTAAGAACCTCACATTTAAATAGAAGAGACGAGAGGACAAAATTATTTCAATTATGTGACAAATATATCCACATTTTTCAAAAACCAAACGAGAAGTTAAGTCTTAGCAATGCGGTAAAGCACGAAATTTTAACAAAAGATGATAGTCCCGTATATTCAAAAAGTTACCGATATCCATATGTCTATAAGGCAGAAGTTTCTAAACAAATCTCCGAAAAGTTAAAGAATCACATAATACGACCCTCTCAAAGTCCTTGGTCTTCCCCAATTTGGATCGTACTGAAAAAACTAGACGCAAGTGGTAAACGAAAGTGGAGACTTGTGATCGATTATAGGAAAGTTAATGAAAAGACAACAGACGATAAATATCCATTACCTAACATTACCGAAATTCTATACAGATTAGGAAGATGTTCATATTTTTCAACTATAGACTTAGCATCTGGTTTCCATCAGATTGCGATGCATCCAAATTCTATTAAAAAAACCGCTTTCTCAGTTGACAATGGTCATTATGAGTTTATCAGAATGCCTTTCGATTTAAAAAATTCCCCAGCAACTTTTCAAAGATGTATGGACAATGTTTAAAGGATCTTCAGAACAAAATTTGTATGGTATACCGTATACGTGGATGACGTAATCGTATTTTCCAATGGTTTACAAGAACACTTACAAATCCTTGAATTAGTATTCAAAACCTTTGAAAAAAATAATTTAAAGATTCAACTAGATAAATCCGAGTTTCTCAGGAAAGAAGTGACATTTCTAGGACACGTAATAAAATCCTACGGAATCAAACCCAATCCAGAAAAAATTAAAGCTATTCAAAATTTTCCCATACCCAAAACTACTAAAGAAATCAAATCATTTTTAGGATTATTAGGTTACTATAGGAAATTTATAGAGAATTTCGCAAAAATAACAAAACCTTTGACAAACTGTCTAAAGAAGAATGAAAAGATTGAACTCACTAAAGATTATTGTAATTGTTTTGAATTTTGTAAAACTTTATTAACAAATGACCCTATATTAGCATTTCCCGATTTCACGAAACCATTTGAAGTCACTACTGACGCCTCTAATTTCGCAATAGGCGCAGTACTTTCTCAAAATAACAAACCCATTAGTTACGCCTCTAGAACATTAAACCTGGCAGAAATCAATTATTCAACAATAGAGAAAGAACTTCTTTTAATCGTCTGGGCATGCAAAACATTCAGACCCTATATTTACGGCACTAAGTTCACTATATACACTGATCATAAACCATTACAATGGCTTTTCTCATTAAAAGAACCGAATTGTAAACTTGTACGATGGAGACTAAAATTAGAAGAATACGATTACACAATAAAATACAAGAAGGGAACGCAAAACAAAGTAGCTGATGCGTTAAGTTGCATCAAAATAGAATGTAATCTAAACGAAAACGACAACACTGATGACAATATTAGTACACAAGTACAAATTGACGACGACCTTGATACAATAATAGACAGTATATTAAGAGAAGATACAGAGATACCCCAAATTAGTAACGAAGAACTGAATGATTTAATATCACCAGAAAACCCTCCAGATAACCAAACTGTCCACACAAGTCAAGAAGAACCAATGTCCTCAATACCTTACACTGAAAACCCACTTAATCAATACAAAACTCAAATTATACTAACAGAATCAAATACAGTCCCTAGTAACATTTGTGATTCAAAATACATATTTAATATATTCCGTCACTTAATTACTCCGTTGCTTATCACTTGCTTTAAATTTTCTACTCCCTCAATTGAAAGAAAAATAACGCGGATCTTAAGAACGTCCCTCAGGCATCATCGTAATTCAAAACTCTTAATAGCTAACAAAGTTTTACATTATTAACGAACCAGAACAACAACAAATCATTCGATATCACCATCAAGGTAAAACTTGCCACCGAGGAATTAAAGAAACCATTAAATCAATCAATAGAAACTATTACTGGCCTAATATACAAACAGACGTTACCAATTATATAAATACTTGTCAAACAGGCTTAGTGGCAAAATATGACAGAAAAATAAAATTAAAAATATCTGAAACGCCCTCATTCCCTTTCGAACACATTCACATTGACACGTTCATTATAGATAAAAACCATTTCTTGACAATACTTGACCCTTTTTCAACAAGCATATTGCCTAGAAGCAAAAAATAGCATTAATATCATGGAAGCCTTACTATTATTCATATCTCACTTGGGTATACCACACAAAATCACCGCAGATAATGGTACTGAATTTAATAACCAAATCATAAAAGACTTTTGCCTTCTACACAATATAGAACTACACTTCACTACCCCTTACCATTCAAATTCCAATTTCTCCTGTTGAAAGATTTCATTCAAGCCTGATAGACTCTATAAGATGTCTTAAACAACAACATCAGAAATCAATTAAGTACCTCATGACCTTAGCTGTCTTACAATATAATAATTCAATTCACTCCACAATCAAGATGACACCTTTCGAAGTAATCCATGGCCCAAAAACTAACCCATTTGAATTTCCCCACAAACTATCATCAATCAATATACTCATAATCATCGAGAAAATTTACAACTCTTACATAACCAAGTTAAAGAAAGAATTCCAAACAACAAAACAAAAGTTATCGAAAAGAAAAACCAACAATTATCAGAACCTGAACCAATACAAACAGATCAAATTGTTTATATTCAAACAGAACCAAGGAAACCTAAAGATCACCCAAAATTCAAAGAAACAGTCGCTTTAGAGGATAGAGACAATAAAATCTTAACTGAAATTGGTACTGTACATAAAAATAAGGTGCGTAAGCCGCGAAAAATAATAGGGAAATCTTTGTTACAGGATGACAATGAATCCCTATCTAACAATCCTCTACCTAACGATCCTAGCAGTAGTCCAGTCCGAAGATATAACCTTCGATCTCATCGATAGTGTAGCACTATTTCAGAAATTAGGTAAACGAGTACACATCATTGAACGATATCACATGATGATACACAAATTAGACCTCCCTCCTTTATATGAAGCATTTCAGAAACTTCAGCTTTTAATTGATCAAAATAATCTAAGAAACACATCTCAAGGGATTTCAGATTCACTTTTACATCAAGAAGAAAATCTAAAAGTAATTGTTTATCAAGAATTTAGAAAATTTAGACCCATCAAACGCCAAAAGCGAGGACTCTAATATCATAGGAGACATTAATAAACAACTTTTCGGAACAGCTACCGAAAAAGATCTCAAAAAGTTCGACTCAAAATTAAATTCATTACTAGAAAACGAAAAAGCAATAGCGACCGAAGTTAACCTTAGAACTTCATTTTTGTCATCATTCATTAATAAAACTACAAAAATAATCTACCAAATCAATGAAAATAATAGAAAGTTAGAAGACAACGTCAAATACTTTTCAGATTCCTTGAATGTCAATTTCCAAACACAAATTATCATAAACCAATTAAAACTCATACTATATTATGTTCAACAGATTGAAATTACGATTCCACTTCTTCAACGAAATCAAATCAGCTTGTTTTTGTTGACCCCGCGAGAAATAGATGACATGGTCACTCACCTCAGAACATTATATCCTCAAAGTGAAATTCCTCGCTTCGGAAACATACAATCATACTATGATTATTTCCAAACAAAATTATATTTAAAAGACTTTTGTTACTACATTTCGATTCTAGTACCAATATTATCACAGAAAACAGAACTTGAACTTTATCATGTAACCCCTATACCAACTTAAAACATTACCTTCCTAGAAATCCCAAAATATCTTGTTATCGACTCACATGACAATTATCAATATCTGAACGATCAACCAAACACAATTGAAGATACATATTCTTCCGAGGTCAAATTGGTAGCCCATCCTAACTGTCTGGTCGACATACTCCGCCAAAGAAGAAGGCCTAGAAATTGTCAAATCTCCCAAGTTTTCTACAAAACACCCTATGTCCTACAACTCAAATCTTGAGACTATTTACTAATTACATCAAAGTTAGTAACACTATAATACAGTTGTCGACATGGAATCACAAATACCAAAATAATTACGGAAAATACCAAAATCACAATGATCCCAGGCTGTCAATTCTCCATAGACGACCTTGTGTACGAATACGAAGACCCAATTATGACCAGCACCACTTACTTGTTACCAAACATAAATTTAACAACATTTCCTATGGCCTCGCTACAGAATATATCCCTCGATGACCTCTACCAAGGAAAAAATATTTTCAAGAATATCGTACGTGTAAAAGATTTTAAAGAAATCCCATGGCATACCAACTATACCTGGATTATACTCATTCTTATATGTTTGGTTATATTGATCCTAACTTATTTTTACTTCAAGGAGACCAAACCCAAAACAGGTCTTGCCGTCATCTTCAACAAAGCCAAAGAACAAGTCAATATTAAGCCCAAAGTGGATAAGGCAGTTGATGCTCTTGTGGACCCCCAACTTCCTTTTTAAGATGGGAGGAGTTACACACCCAATATCAAGACCGGATCTTCTTTTATTTTTATATCTCATTGACCTTTATGCATAAAACATTGTTATGTACGCTTTATCTATCTATTGACGTCAATGTAAATGATAAGAGATCCCTATATAAACTCATGTGAGATCTCTCATCATCAGTGTAGTAGAATTAGTAGTTACATCTTGTATTGACCATCTAGTAATCAATAAAGTTGTTTTAACAAATAAATGTATTAAAGTCTTCCAAGTCACGAATTGCAACTTTAACTATCAGTACTTTCATCAAGTGCAATGCTAATTATGTCACTAGATAACAAATCATTTTTGACCTGTTCTTCAATATTTTTGGTCATATCCTCAACGCGACGCTGAACTGTTCTAGCTGACAATGGGATTTCTTTGATTCTCTCAATTATTTGTTTTTTATTTGTCAAGTCGTTAAATAAGTGTTTGGAATAATTTATGAATGCGTTTTTCAAAAACTCGCCGTCTGTAAATGGTTTTCCGTTGGTACCAATGCTAAGAGCTGCAACAAAGCTGGCAGATGTAGCATGATTGTAGCGGGTAACAAAACTCTTTAAGAATTTATTTTGTTTTCCAAAATTTAATACACGTTTAGCAATGTATTCAAATTTATCTTCATTTGTCATTTCACTTACATCTTTATGTTTTGAAGAAAAGTGTCACTCAATATTGTAAGTCCTGGCGGTAATTACATCTGTACATAAAGTACATATCAATTTGTCACCATTTTCGATACATCCATACTTTTCTTTCCACATATCTTGAAATAACCTCTTTTTTGTTCATGGCAATATATATTTTTTAAATAATAATAATTATTATTTCACTTAGGTAACTGCTTAATAATTATTTAGCTGCGTAATGCGTCACTCCGCTACTGAACATGTGCTACAGCTGAAAGAACGATACACGCCGCGCCATTTTCGTCCCTTACGTAAATATCGAAGAGAACGTTTATAAATAAAGTTCATTCAACTATGTTTGTTTTTATAATAATTAGAATTTTATTAGTTTTTATAATAATAATTAAAGTTTAAANTTATTAAGTAGTTACCTAAGTGAAATAATTATTATTATTTAAAAAAATATATTGCCATGAACAAACAAAAAGCAAAAAAGAGGTAATTTCAAGATTGACGTGCGCGCAAAAACAAAGTATATATTTTCAATTTTTTTTTATTCTCAAAATATTCGTTTCATATTTATGTTTTATAATTTATTTTTATATATTATACTTTTTTTAAGAAATAAAGTGGGTCACTTGAAATTAGTAAATGGGTCACTCGGTGACCCGCGGGTCATAGGTTGCCGACCGTTGCACTAGAACGTAGTACTGTATTTACATATTAAAAGTTACTAAAATGATAATAACAATGACAAAAATATGGAACATAAGAAAAAAATACTAACCAACACAAAGGAAGTCACCACCATTTAGTGTTGGTGTGATTGCCTGGCATTATTCTTTATTGGCTTATCATTTGAAATATTAATTCTTGTAAAATGACTTACTATTTCTCGAACTTTCCCTTTCGTTATTTTTTATCTATCTTTGACTATTAAATTGATGGTGTGTGCAACACATCCAAAATTCTTCCATCCTGTATTTTAGAGCAAGTTGGTCAGGGTTCGAAATTACTGGACACAACAGTGGAGTGGAAATATAACTATTTATTCAAAGAGTTATAGGCATATAACAAGTAAGCCAGAAACCAATTTTCACAGACTCTTCAAGTTCTGTCTAACTAACTAGGAATAATACCAAACTTGAGGCAATCAAGTTAAACTAAAAAAAAACTATCTCTAATAACACAATGTCGTTTATTGGGCCGCACTCTAGTGTAAGTCAGCCGCCCAAGATCGCCAAGGCACGACTGCCCGTACCTCTCGAGTCTCGAGTCCCCCCCCCCCAACGCTGCACTTGCGCACTTGCGCACTTCCAAGTTCCCCACTTCCCCACAGTGCATTCCACTAACACATACACCAAACCTATACTAATTATAAATACAGGGTGGGCGCTCTACATGCTTTCTGGACATTTGAGGCATTGTCTGATACTGCAAATATCACTATTTTCTATACCCCAATCTCTTGCAACCCTTCGCAAATCTCCTGCTAAATTTTCTGCTATGTGACGCATATCAATTGCAGAACACTCCAACAGAACTTTCGTCTAGAAAATGTGTTGATACACCAACAAAGCTAACAGTATTTATAGAGGTCCATGCATTTGCTGTGATGCAAAAGGTTTTTCCGGTCTCTATTATTTTTTTTATAACGGTCAAACATTCTTCATATATAGCTGGCAGTAAAGTTTTACCTATAACATGTCTGGTCGGTAACTGATAAGCTGGATTCAACGCCGAATTCCTTGAAACCAATGTCCTCTACTACCGAAAATGGTTGCAGATCATTAATAAACAAAGTAATTTTTAGCAATTTTATCCTTGTTTTTAACAGCAATTTTTGATGGTAGATATGTTTCAACATTAGTTTGACGCAATTTAGTTAAAAGTTTTTTTGTTGTGTTTTGGACATGTCTGATGGACCTAAACTTGTAGATGTTGACTGACTTTGAGCAGAAGTAGACGGCATGTTATCATTATTTTGCACCATATCACCCCTACCTGCATTATTTGGATCAACCTAAAAAGTATTTTTTCTACAAAACTTGTTAAAAGTGGGCGTTTTAATTGTCATTTTTGATGTTAAAAATGTCATTTTTTGACACGCGTGTTTATTTAAATTTTGTTTTGAAAATTAATAAAACGTTTTAACAAACACATGAACAACTTTTTATTTTAAATAAGTACAAACCCAACGTTTATAGAGGGACAGGTTGCCTGGTAACTTTAGACCAATGAGAAGCGAGCAATAAAAGCGCGGGTATGACGTCAGCCTGCGTGCCACATTTTGAATGTAGTATTGTGAAGCCCATTACCTCATTTAAAAATCCAGATGTAATAATAATTTTATGGTAATACAATACTACTTTTATAAGGGTTTGAGTTTATAACATTATTTAATTTGGGGAAAGCTATGTAATTTATGTAAATTTAAAATAAATAAACCAGGTAAACTTTTATACACATACCTTAATAAATACCTTTCATCCTCGCAATATAAATAAGTTATCAAGCAGGGATTTACGTGTACAGTTTAATACTTAACTATCTTTTTGGATAATCTATTGTGGATTTTTCTGAAAGGAAGTTCATATATAAATATTTTTTGTTTTAGCCACAGGCACATTATAATAACTGTTCCAGTTAGCTTCTGCTTAAACTAAAATCCATAATTTTTTTGAATAAGCAGAACACTAATTTTAAATTTTGACTGTATATTGTTTATCTTATTTCATTTCATAGCATTAGGACTATACAAGAAAAAAATCATTAGTTTAATAACATTTATTTAATTTACTATCTTTTTCAGTTTTTTAAATGATTTGTTTCCTTTCTGATCATATAAGGGTGCCTTCCTCTTTTTTTGTTTTTCTTCTTCTTGTTTTACATTTAAATATTTTATTCTGACAAATATTCTCTGCTGACTGAAATGTTTTACCAGGTCTTTAGGGATGTCCTCTAATTTACTTGATATATAATCAGCAGTTTTTTTCACAACTTCATTTTTCCCAATAAAAGATTGTTTATGAAACTTTTGAAAATATTTGTCCATTTTAAATACTTGTTGCTTCCATTCTTCTGAGGGTTCTATTAGACCACCATAGGATAAATTTTGTATAAAAGAGCATCTTGTATAGCTATGAAAGTTAATTGCTTTTTCGGCTTCATGAGTATATTTTCCCAAAGTGGGGTACTTTGCCTTGAACTTTTTTGCTAAAAATCCAGCAATATAGATCATGCCATCCTTTTCCGATTCTTCTTTTTCTGATGCTAGAGAGCTAATGCTGCTTGATGAAGCAATGCTTTCTGTATCAAAACTACCATCGTGCCGCAGACTTTCAGCAGCATCTTCTTCTATTTTTATGTTGCCTAAAGCATGTTTCATGGCACTCGCTAATAAATATTCTTCATCCTCCAATCCTGGCGAGTCTTGAACATTTGAGTGCGCTGTCACTAATCCAGGATTTTTTCCTAGTAAAATCATCCTTATTCTAAATATTGCATTTAGAGGAGATGGATGATCATTAAGCCCTCCACGTGTTCTGATCTAAAAAAAACAAAGATTAAGTTTACTAACGTCCTAACATACATTAAATTTCTTATTCTTTATGTTAGCATACTAANACTGGTTGCTACGAAAATTTTGGTTCATAAACACTGCGATCTGTGTGGTATTTTTTGATTTCTTATTTTTATTGAGTTTAAAGTTCTTCCGATTGTTTTGTAGAAAAAATAGTGTATGATATACGTGTTAAAAGTGATTTTATTTTGTTCGTGAAGTTAAAAAACTCGCTACGTTCGACTGCAGATTGCGAGAGCAGCGGCAGTGGTCACTGCGCGCCGGGATCGCAGACCCAGGCGAGATCGGTCGCAATGCGGGTGACATTGGAAACATCGGTGAAATTGGTCTTTTGTTTCGCCTCCTTTCCAATTCAACGGTCTCCGGCATATCCGTAGGTACAAGATTATGACTTGTATGAATATACTGAAATCCTGAAGCTCGCTCGAAGGGTGGAATACGACATAATCGATTATTCTACACAAAGACTTTCCGACTCCGTACGAATTTATGATGTATTCCCAACAAAAAATTAAAGAAATAGCTTTAAATTTATTAATGGTTTGCTTGAAATCAAATAGTGTTTTTAACGAATAGATGTTTACATCAAATGGATTAAACTAAATGTTCATAGTGATAAGTATATATATTNATTGATTATAATTTATTCACATGGAGAAAATCTAACAAGCACTTCAATTCTATAATTTACTCAATGTGAATATACCGATATCTTATGTAAATGATATTCGTTTTCTTGATCCGAGAAATTTACATGGTTTAGATGTGATATTTTATTGGCTCTCTTTAAATTACAGAAAGTACTAATTTGAATAGAAAAAATATTGAAATAAGCTAATCGACTATTCTACACAAAGACTTTCCGACTCAGTACGAATTTATGATGTATTCCCAACAAAAAATTAAAGAAATAGCTTTAAGTTTATTAATGGTTTGCTTGAAATCAAATAGTGTTCTTAACGAATAGATGTTTACATCAAATAGATTAAACTAAATGTTCATAGTGATAAGAATATATATTTATAGTATATAATTATATACCTATATTTACATATGTATATAAATACATTTACATTGGATATTTCGATTATTCCAAATTGTTCCAAAATGCCATATCGCTGTTTGGGAAAGTTCTTTCAAACTCCAAGTTAATCTGAAAAAAAAACACTATACGAAACAAAACCAAATAAATCAAACTCAAACAAAGCTTAATGTTGTACAGAAAATAGTTAAAACTATACACACGTTAATTTTTGTGAAATGCATAAATGTTAAAAGTATTGGGAATATTACAAAACGGGCAAATTTCATTTAGTAAATTTGAATTTTTAATCAAAATGAAGTACCTAGTTTTTCAGATAATGAAAAGCGACAACTTTTTTATGACAACACTTGGGAAAATTCATGTATTAAATGAATATCTTTACAAATGATTTTCCGGATAATTTAAATAACTAGAAGCTGATGGGTTAAAAAGTTAACAATATAAATTTAGGGCGAAAAGTCTTATTATTAGAGCAGGATTTGCACTTACCTAAAAATATCTGCACGGCTTCATTAGAAAGTCTCCAATCTGTTACCTAGTAATTGTTCCATACTTGCTTCAACTGGTTGTAAAAAGCTTAATTAAGTACACTTTAGTATACTCTAACCCTTAAAAAACCGACGTTCTTGCTGTAAACATAAATGCTATTGTACTCTGTAATGCATAGGTATATTTACAACATGCAGTTACCTACCTATGTGTAAAATGCAAATGGCAGCGAATAATGCTAAACGAAACAACGAAACGTTAGGTATAAACACTATGAACTGCTGAATAGAAAAGGAAAAGACGCGAGCTTCAGACAAACGAAACGTCTAGAAGATATCAGTTCTGGAACTGCTTAGGAGCTTTAAACGGCAAGCATGTTGCAATTCAAAAACCGAAACATTCAGGATCATTATACTACAACTATAAAGGTCACTACAGTATAGTTCTCATGGCATTAGTAAACAAAGAATTTATTGAGACAGATGTTGGTGCTAAAGGCCGAATATCCGATGGCGGTGTACTATTTTACACTAAATTCTGGGAGCTTTATCAAAAAGGTGATTTAAATATACCAAATTCATCGGCATTGCCAAATTCAGCAGAAGAATTTCCGTATGTTTTTATATCAGGCGAAGCTTTTGCATTAGGGAAAAAATTTAATGAAGCCCTACCCACAAAATGCATGTAATACTGACCGAAAAATATTCAACTACCGACTGTCGCGAGCTAGATCAGTTGTAGAAGGTGCCTTTGGGATACTGCGATCAAAATTTCGAATTTTCCAGAAAACTATATGTTTTGAGGCCAAAAAAGCTGCAACTATAGTGGCAACGTGCTGTTATTTACATAATTATTTAATGAAAACACAGCGAAGGCTGTACTTAGCATCAAATTGGAGAATCACAAAACCAGATAATGCTGAATTACTTGACTTCGAGCCCGCTAGAATTAGAAATTCATCAAACGATGCGATAATTAAAAAAAAAAATTCTGTCACTATTTTAATAACGAAGGCAAATTGGATATTCGTAAAAATGAATAAATTAATTGTATAGTGAATACTGTAGTAATTATTTTTCTATTTTTTGTTTTGGAGATATCTCTTTTATTTATCATGTGTGTTTAATCAATAATAAATGTTTGTAGACAGTTTGTACGTTAGAAGTTTTAAGTTTTTTTTCTCAACAAGTACCTATGTCCGACCCTAGCAAAATAAAAAATCTTGAAAGATTTACTAGTTACATTATACTTATAATTCTAGGGTTGGATAATCCCGATTAAGACAGGGCGTCTGGTGTATAAGTATATGTAAACGAGAACCTAAATAAACAAGAATCCTTACCTGAGGTTTCTCGAATTTATCAAAAAATCGAAGATATTCAAAGGTCCAACTCTTCGGGATATAAATATCATCTGCCCCAGCCCCTGATCTTCGAGACGATTCTATTTTTTTCACTTCTCGACGGTAATTGGAGCGTAGTGTATTTATTTTCTTTTTGACATCATCCAAGGTAGCCTGAGGTTTAGTTTTTTTATATATAATTTACAGCTTTTCCAAAGCTTCATTCCTCTTGTATTTATTAACGTAATTTTTATTTGTTTTATCCCAGAGAATTGGCAATGTTTCGAATCTATTAATAAAATCCTTCTCCGGTTCCAATGGCTGCGTAGGCGGCGAAGCGTCTTCAACTTCAACACGTGTCTCCATGGCTGTCTAGAAGGTACTGACGGGAAACTGATGAAACACAACACACGATCAGTCTGATGCCAATCCACAGCAGACTGACGAAAATTATTAAAATATTTAAATATCGATCAGTCCGGTCCATCAGTTCATCAGTCAACGAATTACACGATCAGTTTGTCATTATTCTGACCACAATCATGGACTGAACTGATGCCAAACTGAGCGTGTAACACCCGTCTTAGGATTATTATTAATAATAATTTGTAACACTTGAGCTGTATTCTCATAATTCCTAGCAGTTTTAATTCGATGTCGTTTAGGTTTACTAAAACTACTGTAATTTGGTAAATTTTGGCATAAACTTACAAATGTTTTCCTATCCGGCTGAGGCCTCATTGGAAAACGTATAGCATATAACCGTCGTGCAGCAACATCATTTCGTTGAGCTTCGCCAAATATTAACACCATATCTAATTTATCTTGATTTGAGTAATTCATTATGTAAAAATATTTTAATAACTAGTATAGTTAAATTGAAAGACGCAACCTGATAAAACTATAATTATTGGAAATAATTGCCATCTGTCATACATGTTTTATTTTAAACAAATGACATGAGCCACCTACGACTGAATTTTTTTAATAATATTTGATAAAATACGGCTCGTCTCTGCCCCTTATAAGATTTACCATTGTACAATTTTTTTTTCTGTAGTTGATCATTTTATATATATGGTGTTAATAAAGCCATTATAACAAAATTTTAAAATAATATTGTGTCTCAGTGTAATTTAAATAAAATAATAGATTTTCCTGTTACATCATACATTGCATATTGAAGTCGACATATCTCGAAAACAAGTAAATATAGGGAAAAACTATATTACAAAAATTACTCAAAATTTAACGATCTTTCAGAAGGACTGCATTTCCACGTTCCAGGGATCAAAAACAATTTTAGTATCGCCTCGCCATCTATACCTAAAGATTTGAACTAACAATTCTAACTGCAATTCGAAGCTATTGGAGGAACCTAACAAGCCCAGTTTCCTGAACTAAAATAAATTTCTTCATTTCGGAGATATTGGCAGCGGCAGTTTTAAATGGCACACCCTGTATACATCCTTATTTCGAAAAGTACTTACTTTGCGTGCGGCTAACTCCTTATTGCAATATTGAAATCGTTGTAAGATAACATGTAACTAAAAACTGCTAACTCCATTTGGATACATAGTGGAATCTGTACAGAATTGGCATTTTTTTTTATAGAAAATCAATTCTATTTTTCATACTGCATCATAATTATAGGAGATACTTACATACCTTCACATACAATAACTAGTTTTATTACGTATAAAGTGAAACAAAACAACTGAATAATCAAATTATGTAGGAGTAAACAGGTGTGCAGTCACTATACCAAAACAAAAGAGAAGTCGGAGATAGCCGATATTCGGCGGTAATTTTGAATCGAGTGGACATTCTGTGTTATTTTAAATTTAATAAGAAATAGCTGCTTTTTCTAATATTTCTGTTTCTAACAGTACCAATAAGTCAATTTCTTCTACAAGTGGAGTTAGCAGGTTAACACGTTTCAACGACGATATCGTTACCTACTGCAATCACTATTACTATAACCATACTCTTCAACGTCGATGTCTTCAAATCTGCAACTTTTAAGTCTTTTGGCACGCATGTTGTAGGTACTCTATTTCTATTTTCTACTAGTAGCCAAACCCATAAGAATGCACAAATCATCACAACATTCACAACAGAATTATAAAATAAAATGGCGACTGGCGTCCGGGTGTCGAAGTAGAGAATGTGTTGCCGCGCATGCGCATTTGATGAATAAAAAAACAAATAATTAGCGCTAAATTTAAAAAAGTGTCAAAATAAATAGAAACAATATTACGCATTTTTTGGTGATTTTATACATACAAATTATGCTTTCTAATATGATTTGTATTATTTCCTAATTTTTGGTTCTAATTTGTGCGTCCCCAGAACGGAAACATTAGAACGTCCTCAGCGTCATGCCTCGTGTTCTTCAAATTCAAATGTATTATAAATTCACATTCCCTCATCGCCTATCAGCGTTAAAAGCTGTGCACACAAAATTCGCTCTTCTTTCTTACTTACTTTGGTAGTTATTAAATATATTTCAAACCTTTGTCTCCAGAATCTCCAATTCTCACTTAAATTTCCATTCATTACCATAGGTGACACGCCTGTGAAGTCCATATTGCCGTAGTTACTTACTCGGTGTTTCTAATTACTAAAAACGTGTAACGTACTTTACTCGGTCGCCAAATTTTTGTAACGTACTTTTATTTACTTGGCTTTTATTTTTGCGGTGGTGACGGTTCGGTTCAGACGTTACTTGTGGCCGCCCCTGGTATACTACCAACTCTAAACGGAATCTTAATTCACAATTTCGAATTCTAATTTTCTAGATTTATTGACGTCACTAACGTCCCTATTTGGACGCCTAATTTTGTGACGACCCTCGACTACTAGTTTATCGGCGGCGGTGGTTGGCAGCCGGCGGTGGTGAGTGACGTCACAGGAACGTACTCCGGATTAAATATTTTTGTGCGGTTTTTGTCTCGGGCGCCAGTTTCCCAATCGGTTACGTGGGGGAAACTCCACGTGAAACCTACCCTCGGTTTAGAGTAAGTACTCGGGATAGCTGCAGTGAAGAAAGTTTAATTCCAGGGGTCTGTTATATTTCTCTTAATTTCAAGCAAAGTAGTTCTCTGAGTGTAGTGTTATTTTCCTTTCAAAATAAACGGTCTTATCAGTGTAGGTCACAAAAAGATAGTGCGACTTTTTACTGAGCGGAATTTATCAATCTTATCGGTGTTAAGAATGAATACAAACGGGAATTATATTTACTAGATTTATTAATCAGGCCTATTGAACTTGAAACAAACAAACAAAAGTAAAACAGATTCTTATTACAGTTATTATAAACAACTAAAATTAGAAATGTACAAATAATGTACAAACGGTGGGAATAAAAATAGAATTGGTTAGAGCAATTATATATCACGGGATTAAAAATGCCTATTCGGTTTTCCGGCGCTGTAAAGAATTACAAAATTAGAACATACTAAAATATCGGTGGTCAGGACACAAAAATCGGTATGGTAGGCAAATGCAGTATTAGGCGGTTAGTTTATTTTTACAATAAACAATCTAATACTATAAGAAACGGTACGCCAACGGTATTCGGTTTTAATTTCGGTCGGTGCTAGAAAGAAAAACACAGTTAGCAAATCAGAGTAATAAATAATCAACAAATATGCCGATTCCAAATGGCTCTGAAACAAAGAAAAATAGATTACGGGCTACTCTAATGCTACAAATAAATATCGTCGGCGGTTTCTAGCAAATGCAACGGAAATATGCGGAGTTAATACCAGCCAAGGAGGAAGCGAAGCAAGCAATACACAAATGGCATAAATAAGCAAACGGTGATCAGGTACAGGAATAGTTTGGGTGACGGGAGGCAAAGTCTATTCGAGTGCACGTTCGGACGCGCGGCCGGTGACAGATTTCTCCTGGAAGCGGTGTTATGCACAGCCAACTCCCTGGGTCTATCCGTCGGTACGGCTGGCACTTAACGTCTTCCGCTGGCGATGTTATGCACAGTCAACCAGCAGTTTCAGTCAAGGTACCCCGCAACGTTCGTCAAAACGAGGGCGATGTTATGCACAGTCAACCCGCCGCCAGACAACGCCGCTGCCGCACCACGTACTGTATACGACAGATGTCTCCTGAAAGCGGTGTTATGCACAGCCAACTTCCTGGGTCTATCTGTCACGGTTTGGCCAGCACCTAACGTCTTCCACTGGCGATGTTATGCACAGTCAACCAGCGGTTTCAGTTAATGTGCCCTAGCTACGTTCCTCAAAACGAAGGCGATGTTATGCACAGTCAACCTCCGCCTGATAACGCCGCCGCCGCACCGGACAGCACTTAGTTCAAAATAGAGTTCAAAACTCGGCAGGACATATGCCAATACAGGACAAGTAAAGATCAGGAAATACAATTTGCTTACTTATTCCGGGTCGCTGCTCCTGGTGGCTAACTCCTTCGGTTCGGATGGCGGTCTCTGGGTCGGTGTCAGGTCCTCGGGGTGGTCCTCAGGGCTGGAGCTGGAGCTCTTCGACTTCAGGATCTGAACTGCCTGTTTTCGTCCAGGCACGGTTGTTTTATTGCCACAATCCCCCCTTAACTGACCAGGAGTCTTGGTGGGATTATGCGTGCGGCACTCGTCAGAGTGGGGCGAACGGACGGTTCAGCTCGACTCGCGGACAATAATTGTTCTTGCCAAATAAGTTAATTAAAGAAATAAATAGCAAAACTCTTACACAAAACTTAACATCAATACCGGTTCATTACAAACGATTATACGAGATAAACACGTTTGGCTAGCACAATTTGTAATCGACGACTGCGTTACAGACCGCCAGTCGGACTAGGGAAAAAGTGGATATTATCAATGTGTTGCTGGATTCCAAATCTCCTAGCCTGGATGTTATAATTTCTATAAGTTTTCCAATAAAATTTTTAGTTGTGTCATGAGATAACTGATTGCTGCTCAACATCTCATTGCACAACACTTTGTAATCCATTTGTAATAATAATTACAAGTGATAATGTTACATATTTTTCAGCTGACATTAATTCCGTTATATCATAAAATGGTTTCAAGGTAATTATTAATTCCCTCAAGAACGTCCACTCTTCTGTGGGTATTACTGGTAGGAAGACTGCATCTATTAATGCTAGTGTTGTTCTAATAGCTTCTTCTAATTCTACAAATCCTTCCAGCATTAAATAAGTTGAGTTCCATCTAGTGGCTACGTCTTTTTTAAGTTTTAAGTTTTTTAGGTTCTTTGCCTTGCTGTAGTTGAACGTTATCTAATTTACTTTTAGCATTTGCACTTTGTCTGAAATGTGTCACAATTTTACTATCCTTATTTAATGTTCCTTCTTGGATTAGTTTTAATGCATCGGCCACTATTAGATTTAGCGTATGCGCGTAACAAGCAAAATGTCTCCATTTTAAATCAGTAGAGATAGCTTTTTTAATATTTGCAGGGTAATCTGAAATGCCAAGCAAAATAGACTGTTCAGATATATTCAATTTTGAAATGACTTTTTCTAGATTATCTGCTAAATTTCTGCTTCCGTGACCTCCTTCATAGCCAACACATTCCAAAAGAACAGATTTCACTTCAAATTTATTATTGATAAAATGCCCTGTTACTGCAATTACACTATCTGTGTTGCGAGACGTCCAGCATAGTAGATTACAGGAAATAGTGTGTTCCACACATATACTACGCCCAGGACTTACCACCACAAATTTCAGTTATATCGCAAAAAGCTTTTTTCTCGTTCCTTTTTCCGAAGAAGCTACATATATTATCAACTAATAAGTGTTTCATTATCCGATTGGTTTTGGAAGTTACATCCTTTCCTCCTATATTGGATAAGTAAGATACTTGTGAATGTAAAAATTAAATTTTTATAATTCAAAAAAGGGAAAACTTACCAATTTGGCAACATTATTTTTGTCTGCAAAATTTGTTTCTAAAGTAGTCAAGTTTTCTATCGAAGAAATTGGAAATGTTGTGACGTCCCTAATTTAACTCATTTCCGTAACAAAAATAATATCCTCGGCTGATTTGGTTGACTACCAGTGGAGACGGGGCAGGTTCATACAATGATGGAAAAAAACGGGCGCCACATGGTTGCAACTACTCAGCTGGATAACCATGAGTTCGAGTGATTTGATGTAAATATTTAATTTATTAATTAATGATTAAAAATAATTAAATGACCTGTTAAGGTGAGTTCAATACTCTACGTTAATAATTCACTGACTTAAATTATATGACTAACTACATTTATTTATCACTAATTGTCTCTTCTTCGCCAAAAATATAGTCAAGCTATTAAACAGCACCTCAACGTTTGAGGCTCACACTATAGCAAATTTCACTGATTTTACGTCCGTAGGATTTATCCCCATTAAGATGATTCACAAACATTATTCTACGAGACAAGAAGATTATCTTGTCTAATTATCATAATGTCAATTATAAGTAAGCTACTACTCACTAGAGGACAATGCCAGTAATCAAACCGAATATTTTAATATACTGTATGTTGTTCAGATTTCAATTATAAATCAACAATTAATGAGATAGTAAGTAAGTCACCTTTCTTGTAGTTTTAACATTAGTAAAATTAATATAACAATGATGTTATTTTTATTATAGTTTTAAGATTAACAACATTAATGTTTCCAACAGTGTTAAATACTATTGTAACAGTGTAACAGGAAAATCTTCTGGTAAGCCAAATAATGTATTTTCTTTTTTCTCTTTTTGAAGTAGGTGAATAATTGTAGAATTTTGCTCCTTTATTTGAAATAAGATTTGAAACAATTTTGTTCCAAAAACTGAAGTATGCAATAGGACAGAGTACAACTGATATGTAATTTTTTCATATAAAGTGGACTGTATAGACAGGGACGGATCTATGGTTTTGGGGGCCCTACGCTAATAGTCTGAGGGGCCCTTCCCATTTCTTAAATTATTATTATTGTTATAGAGTTATTTCAGTATTTTCTTATTTCAATTTTATAAATTGTAAACATTTCCACGAATGTTTAAAGATAATTTTAACAATATGTTTAGAGTAGTAAACCAAAGGTATTAAATTAAAGAGAATTCGTGTAAGAATGAGTGTTTATTTATTAAGTCAGTGTAATAAACATAAATTCTGCAAATACATAACCACATCACAAAAAATAAAATCACATTCTAACTATAAAAGAAAAAGATACTACGTAAATAGGTAATTAACAACATATTTAAAATATAAAAGAATAAAACAACGTTCTACGAGTATAAAAAAAACAAAAAATAAAAATTTTAAACAAAAAAACAAAAGAAGACTTAGGTATTAGATAATACTCTTTTTCTTCTTCAATTTTTTTGTTGCAAAATTGTCGAATAGCCTTATCACAGGTTATATCACTTGTAATATCGTGCTCTATGGCAAGTATGGCTAAGCAGTTGAATCGTTCTTCTCTCATAAGTGTATGATATTTATTCTTTATTAAAGCCAGTTTTGAAAAGGCTCTTTCAGCTTCACAACTCGTGATCGGTAGTGTTAAAAATAACCTCAAAGAAATATATATAAATTGGGAAATACATCACCGATTTTTCTATTATATATTATGTTCATCATTTCTGTTTTCAAACACTCTTTAAATTTAATGCTTTCATTGAATAGCTCCTCTTCAAGATCGTCTTTATAGTACTTTAATGCCAAGTCCAGGCTTTCTCTGTACATTTTCCTTAGACATGTCACCTATGTCATATAAGAATTTAAATTTAGCTAATATGTTCTGATATGCCTCACTGCGTCGATCAAGTNACTGAATAGCTCCTCTTCAAGATCGTCTTTATAGTACTTTAATGCCAAGTCCAGGCTTTCTCTGTACATTTTCCTTAGACATGTCACCTATGTCATATAAGAATTTAAATTTAGCTAATATGTTCTGATATGCCTCACTGCGTCGATCAAGTCCATTGATCAATAAATCTAAGAGTCTATTTATGATTTCCACTCTGAATTTTTCTTTTCCAAAAAACATATTTACTTCAGTTTCTCCGTCGGGAAGTAGCTTCGTTCTTTTTCTTTTTTTTGGAATCTGTATAATTCATTACAATGTCTTCGCTGAGTTGTCGAGCTCTTGCTTCTAATTCATTGGTTTTTCTTTCCGAATTTTTCCTTACTTCTTGGATGTATAAACTTAATGAAAGTAATAAGTTACAGCCTTCTTGTAAATTCAAGTCAGGGGCTTGAAGTTTGGAAGACATCTTATTAAAACGTTCTAAAATTTCTTCCCGTAGTAAACTTAATATTTAATTTATTGAATAGATTTCTAGCGTCTATCCTGCAGTCTTGTTTCTCAGTTTCATCTAGATTAATATGTTTCAGTCTTTAATATATCACAGTATCCATTTGTTAAAGCTTTAACAGCGTCATAATGTGCGCACCATCTTGTTGTGCTTAAAGTCTTTAAAGTAAAGTCAAGCTTTCCAAAACTTGTTAATATATCCCATTTGTGAGGCGATGCAGAAAAATAAACAATGTTTTTGCAGAATTCCAAAATAATTAACAATTTCTTTACTGCTTCTACTCCAACCAAATTTAAGGAATGGGCTGAACAGGGCACAAAGTCTGCAATATGATTACTGGCTTTAAATTGTGCTTGGAGTCCATTGTACCGTCCACTCAGATTCACTGCATCATCATACGATTGTCCCAGATTATTTTCCAATGGAAGTCCGGACTCCCATTATTTATTATTTGTAAATATTATTTTCTTATTTCCTGTGAACACAGTGACGTACCAGGGAACGTGTGTCCCCACAGTATTAAAGAATTTAAGGATTCAAGTTATTTGACAATCTGAAAAAGAAAAGCCAGGCCCCTGAGGAGCCCTTTTGCGTCGGGGGCCCTACGCTTAAGCGTACTAAGCGTACCCATGACACCATAACTACTACATATAATTTTATTTGTGTCTATTTATGAAACATTAGGGCCCTTTACACGTACAGGATTAGAGTGCGGAATTGGACTTACAAGTCCAAACCCCAAGACCAATGCGAAGAACTGATGCGGACGGGCCAAAACTTTGACGACAAAATTTGGACCGCGGTCCAAATCCGCGCGCCACTAAATATCTTGAATGTACGGGCCAAGACCGTTAGTGTAAAGACATTTTTAACAGAATTGATGCCGCGCATGGAACTTCCGCACAGTTAGAAAGTATTAGACTGTGGGCTTTGATCTGTAGCAACTAGTGATACCTATTTTAATAATTACAAATTATGGCTACAAAAAACAACGCAAAAAATGTCGAGCCATAGCTTGTGTTGCGGTACGTGTACATTTTAATGTGTTAAAAAGGGCCAAACGCAAAATATGGGTCAAAAAATGGAGAGAAGATCGTAATATCCACGGTCATATACATCTCGTTCATGAATTGCGGTTGAACGACCCCTCTGAGTTTCAAAATTATATCAGAATGGACAGTGGAACAATTGCAGATTTACTTGAAATGGTTAAACCACATATTACAAAAGCTGATACAGTTATGCGACAAAGTATTTCAGCGGAAGAACGATTGATAGCAACTCTTCATTATTTAGCAACGGGTCGTTCCTATGAAGATTTGAAATTTACTACAGGAATTTAAGCACCTTCGCTATCAGCCATTATACCAGAAACATGTAATGCTATTTATACTGTTCTAAGGAAAAATTTTCTTAAGGTAAGGCATTTATCATTTTATTCAAAATATATTCCTAGTACAACTAAAACTAAATAAATATACATTCTTAATTGAAACTGAAAGTAAAATGAAAATATTAAAATTTTAAATAATATTGTGTATACATATTGATGGAAAAGAACCATTTGCAGCGTTAGATGTACCATGACCAACTTCAAATACACTACTAGAAGTACTTGGAGTTGCTGCTGGTGAAATACGAGATCTGGATGAAACGTAAGCAAAATTTTCTTGAACATCAGTATTAGAGGACAGCTGTTTTAATAATCCCTTGCTTAATATTTTGTTAATTAAAGTCTCAGCGTATATGGCTTGGGTGGGATGCATGCGTTGCAGTTTTTTGCCGACACTTACGCCTACTGCCTCATATTCAGTTATTTCTACGTTATTTTCTAATGCTCGTTGGCAAGCTTTCATGAATTCCATGTTGGAACCACCACCCTTTAATTTTCGTTTTACACCTTTTTGTGGTGCAAAATATGAACTGGAATTTGATGCATACTTTTTCAGTTTCCGAGTAGTATAGAAGAATAGTTAAAAATTGCCGAAGGATTTGAAACAAAATGGCAATTTATAAATTGTGGAGGAGCTTTAGATGGAAAGCATATACGTATTGTTCAGCCGCAAAATACCGGAGCAAAATATTATAACTATAAGAACTTTTATAGTATTATTTTGATGGGTTTAGTGGATTCTAATTATGAATTTGTTTTCGTCGACGTTGGCAAAAATGGCAGAATTTCTGACGGTGGTGCCTTAGAATATACTGACTTTTATATAAAGATGAATTGTAGAAATTTAAAATTACCGGAAAACCATCAAACTGCCAAAAATTTAAATTTTGTTTTTATTGCAGATGATGCTTTTTTTCTACATAAACATTTGCTTAAACCCTTTTCACAAAGAGATTTAAATCATGAACAGAGAATTTTTAACTATAGATTGTCTAGGGCGAGAAATGTTTCTGAAAACGCTTTTAAGTTGATAGCTTCCAGATTTAGAATTTTACACACATCAATAAATTTAAATCCCACAAAAGCACGTTACATTATATTAGCCATTTGTGCACTGCATAATTATTTAAGAAGAAAAAGCAATTCTTATGTGACTACTACAACATTTGACAGAGAAGATTGTAATAGAAATCAAAGGGGGGCAGGCGAATGGCGCAAAGAAACAACTGAACTGACAAACTTGCAACAAGTCCGTCCACGTAACATTGAAGCTGAAGCTACACAGAATAGAATTAATTATTTAAATTTGTTTAATGGCGAAGGAAGTGCGCCTTGGCAAACTGCATCAGTAGAAAAAGGTGCAGCCTAAAGTAATGAATATTGGTTTCTTTTTTTCTAATGAAACTTTCATCTAGTGACTCAAAATATGAAATAATATAAATATGTGTAGTTAATATATAAAAAATATGTTATGAAATCAATAAATAATGTAAAATAATAACGAATGTTAATGACAGTAATTCTTATCTCTTTTTCCTTTTCTATTTCTACTGTTTCGGAATGAGTAGAATTATCTAAGACATCTATATCAATTATTTGTGAAAATTCATCAAGATTGCTTATACTCGCACCTGGCTCTTCTTGATCTTTTGTAAAAAGCAACAAGTCGTAATACCATAAATTCGGTTTGTATAAATCTTCTTCCTCAGCACCACTTCTTTTTGAAGCATTCAGTTTTCTCAGTTCTTTGCGAAATGCACCTCTTAACCCCTGAATCTTTTTAATGACGAAATCTTTATCAGCTTCTGAATTTAGTTCGGCTTGACAAAACTCTGTCAATTTTTCATATGCCGCATTTTTCAAATTTTTGTTTTTGTATTCCGCTGCCTTAATTTTCCATAAACATGGAAAAGATCTATACAAATCAATACATTTTTCTAGGTCTCCTTTTGGCCAATAACGTGTTTCAGACATAACGAAACGATAACTTTTATACAAAAATTACTGACGCTATAAATCCTCAGTCCAAACGTTTACATGTAAAGAAAGCTAGACACTGGTGCGCACGAATTTGGCGCACTTGTTGATCCGCAGATCAAACTTGTTCAGTTCAGCTGCGTTCACACGTACGTATCTGATGCGTGGGTCCAGCGCGTCCGGTCCAAAACCGTTAAAAAAACCGTCCGTGTAAGTAAAGGGCCCTATTATCTGACAATTTTGATAATTTTTCGTTTACGTATTCTTGACTGTTCCTTTAAATTGCGATTTAAAAGCTTTATTTTAAAATACATTTTGCATCTAAAAAAAGGTTTTTTGCATCTTCGCAATATGCTTAGCGCAAAGTAATAAATTATTTAAAAAATTTTTGTGTGAATCGCCATTATAATTTGAAAAAATATGATTAAGTTCATTGCATTTAGCTAAAAATTCTCTGCAACCCTCCTTCCCTTTCTTCCGCAGCTTAAATGCAATAAATCCTGCTAAATTTTCTAAACCATCCCATTGTAATTCGTCCATTTCTGTGTCTATTTTATCCTGATTAAAATCACTAGGCAGTTCTAAAGGACTAATCATTTCCCTAGTGACGATTTCAGAATTATCTGTATCATTTTCGTAATTTGAATCATCCCCAATTACGAACGACATTAATTATATTACTGATGATAATCTTTGGTGTATCGCTCACTTCCCCTATATTCGACGATTCTGAAATTATATCATCATTTCGACCCATTAAATAATTTCTAAGTCTATATTTAAATTGTAGAGCTGTTGGATAGTCGTATAATCCCCCAATTGCTCGTATGATAGAAAATAAACCTTCTAAAGCATCCTGGTTTAAATTATACGTCAATAAATATTTTATTTTGAAATCAGCTTTCAAATCATTAAATAATTCTAACAATTATTCCCGTTTGAAAGGGTAATAAAGTTTTGGATCCGAAGATTTCTTAAANTTGCTCGTATGATAGAAAATAAACCATCTAAAGCATCCTGGTTTAAATTATACGTCAATAAATATTTTATTTTGAAATCAGCTTTCAAATCATTAAATAATTCTAACAATTATTCCCGTTTGAAAGGGTAATAAAGTTTTGGATCCGAAGATTTCTTAAATTGCCATATTCAAATCTAAATTTTTAGTAATTTGCAGCAAGTCAAAAATCGGTTTTCAATTTATAATCTTGTCGTTTAACCCTTAAATTGGCAAAATGGTGTTAAAGCTAATTAAAATTTAAAAAAAACATAAAATTGCATAAATTAGGCCCCATATTAAACAAAGGATTAGAAAACAAATTTTTTGGAAAGGAAAAAAAAATATGAGCTGTGTCCTATAGGATACATCGCCAAGTTTGGGTTCATAAAAACATTTAAAAAATTCAGAAAAATAAACTTTAATTCTTGCTTTTTTATACATATAACTATATTTAAATAACATCTTTGGTGACGTATTGCAAACAAAATTTAAAAAAATATATTTTTGGTTATGAAAATTGAAGAACAATTACGTTCCTTCACCAGGCACAGCCTCATACCGCATTTATCACACAGCCAGTGAGTTGCTCCTGTTGTACAGTGTCTGCACCTGCCTTTCGAGGAATATATAGGAAAATGGTCAACTTTGTTGTTACATACGTCTGTAGGTGGTCTTGCAGCAACAGGGCGTTTGATTATGTGACGTGGAGATTCTGCAGAATTCCATTTTCGTTTCACTCTATCTTTCATTTTCAGCAATTTCGCAATTTCATATCTAAAATCTTTCAAACACACTTCTTCATTTGGTGGTATATTTAGAATTTTTTTATCTCTCCTATACATTAGCCATGCATTATTTATGGAAATATCCAGAATTTGAGCAAAAATTGACAAGTACCATCTACGGCTTTTCATAGTGATTCTGTATAGTGAAATTAACATGTCCATTCGATCTACACTACCCATATGAATATTATACTGGCGGACAATATCAGGACAAGGAACATTTATACTTGTTCTTTGGCATTTATCAAATCGTTTGACAGTTCCGAGAGGCTCAGCTGAACTAAATGAGCTAACTAATGTGACGGCCTTGTTATCATACCATTTGATACACGCTATTTTGTTTTTATTATCAGTTTTTTGACAATATGAGCCTCTGTCTTGTTTTGACAAAGTTTTGTCATTTTCCAAGATACAGTTTCGTAGTCTATTCGATCGTATGGTACCTAACGACAAAATACCATAGTTGTACCTTAGATGAACAAGCAGGTCTAAACTGGTAAAAAAGTTATCAAAATACAGAGCTGTACATGCAGGATATTGTATACTTTGAGAAAGTGCTACAACAGTTTTACCACCCAGTCCAAATGACATTTCTTCAAGTTAAAGTTGCAATTCGTTACTTGGAAGACTTTAACATATTTATTTGTTCAAACACTTTTATTGATTACTAGATGGTCAGTACAAGCTGTAACTACTAATAGTACTACACTAATGATGAGAGATCTCACATGTGTTTATATAGGGATCTCTTATCATTTACATTGCCGTCAATAGATAGAGAAGGCGTACATAACAATGTATTATGCATAAAGGTCAATGAGATATAAAAATAAAAGTAGATCCGGTCTTTATATTGGGTGGGTAACTTTCATTAGAGAAACTATGCTGCCGAAATGTGTCTTCACCTCCATAAATTATAAAATCATACACCATTCCCGACACCCCTGCCCTTACAACTATTTTGTATCCCCATTTCTTAGGCTTAGATTTAATATACTGTCTTTTATATCATGCTTTTTTCCTTTATAGGGAACCATCATTTAATCTATTCTTTGTTTTTTTTTTTCAGATTCTATATGTAAACAATTTTTTTTTAAATATCCAACAGCTCTTATTTTAAAATATTTATCGTCATTTATATTATTGTTGTTCACAAAGTGAATAAATCTACGAATTTCTTGATATCTTTTCAAGGGCATGACAGCAGCAATTTCTTCGAATCTAAATTTTTGACTCCAGTAGTCGGTATAAGCTGGCATGTCTACTATTCCCATAAATATATGAATGGCAATGAAGTCGAAAATTTGTGTTTTAGAAACAGCTATTGATTTTCCAAGTACTTGAAATGAATATAAGTTTATTTGTTCAACTATCAAGTCAAAAAGATCATTGGAGAAAAATATGAAAAAATATTCTAATGGTGCTTTGAGTTTACTAGGTAATGAAAACTTGTCATCAGGAATTTTTACTGGAAAAGAAAATTGTTCCTCTGACCATACATAATCAATTTCAAGCTTCTTAGCCACAGACTTTTTTCGTGTAGTCTTTAGTTTTTCTCCACTGCAATCAGAATTGTTTTTTGCAGGATCTGCAGCACATTCGACTAACATTGGTCGAGACTTGGATCTTATTTTAATTGGTGTATATATTGTTTTATAAATCGGATATACATTTTCTACATCACAATTATTATTGTCTCCATTTGAAAAATATATAGCATCCTCTAAAAAGCCCCTTACTGAATTCGGTGAAGAGGGCGCCTCAGAACTAAACGAATCTTCCAGTGATGTTGCATCAGGTGCTACATTATCCATTTCACAAATTTTTAATACGCTTTCGACGTTATCATCGCTAGATACGTCTTCATCATCGGAAGCTCTATTTTCAGGTGGTAGTAGTGCAATAATTTCGGCAGTTCTGGATGAAAATGTGGGGCCGAGTTTAGTTCCCTGAGATATATTAATTGTAATGGTGCCTATGTTTTTATTAGACAAACACCCTCGCAAATTCCTTTAAAAATGTATTTTTGAAAAACACTAAAACGTTGTTACAGTCAAATATTGCTATAAGAATATTTGGCAATGTGTCTTATAAATAACAGCTACTACACTATGCAAACCTGGTGATGTATCTTATGAGTAACATCTACTATAATATGCAAACTTGGCGATGTGCACTATAGGATACATAATATACATACAAATAACAAAGTATTTACACCACAAAATGCATCGTGTGAACTACAGAAAGTGTATAGAATATTATTAAAGGTGTTTATCTAAAGAGTTATGACCAATAACATGCAAACTGTATTACAGAAAAGTGTAAAATTTGATGAAATTTACCTGAGGTGCTGACCAACTGCTACAGCCTGCGGCCATTTTGATTAAATACTTGAGTAGTTTTACTGTCACAGTACAGATAACTCTGTAAATGCGTTGCAACTTTGGAATTGGATTATATTAATACCTTGCAGTCATAACAGAGGGCTATACATGCTATTCTGGCATTTGTGATTTTTTTAAAATTATGTATCCTATAGTACACATTACCAAAGTAAGGGTTAATAAAAATCCTGTATCAAGAAAATGATTTCTTAATAATTTAATCATATATGGTGCGTCTACAAACACATGTATTCTTTTTTTACTTACTGGATTTTCAAACCAGGTATTTTTGTCAGAAATATTTAATGATGTCCAAAGACCTCGATTACTACCCCCCAAATCGCAGTTTATTGCATATGCGGGGAATTCGATATTTATCAATTTAGCAATGATTTTAAGAAGTAAATTTTTTGTTTGTTTACGGTCATAGTCATAGAAAATTGGCTGTTTCCAATGATCGCATGTCCCACGGTCCATTACAACTTGAACATATTTAGAAGGTCCAATCATCAATATGTGATACATGCCCATCATATATTAATAGAATAGGTCGTTAAGAGCCAAATACATGTAATAAAGACGTTTCAAAATAATTTAAAAAGGTATCTGACTCCATCCATCCATTTGTTGTCACAGCGTACGTCGTTCCAGGAAATGCTTCTGAAAGAGGAGCCACCAAATCGTCCCACATGTGTTTTGCCTTACAGACAATAAGTGGTGGAGCCTTAAAACCTTCTGCATTGACGGCCATCAACACTGTCGTATTTTCTCTACCACTACCAGCTGTTGTACGCGAGGAAGGGGCTACTTTTTTCCCCACTACTTTGGTCTTAGTGAAAAAATTGTCTCGTCGAGATTCCAGATGTGGTTTATTCGGTTACACCAAGTTCATCCATCTGGTTTTGTAAGATATCAAAATAATGTTGAATAATAAATGGATCGACACATTTTTTTCTGGCGTATTCCACGGACTGGCTTGATCTTCCCATTGTTGTACTTTTATTTCCTCTTAAACCTCTTCTATGATAACTTAGAGTCATTTAGGGAATCCCATACTTTTTATATGCGCCATATTGAGAAATTCTTCAGTATATGTAGTTCTTTTGTTTGATTTTCTTTTGTATACACGTACCATGGTCGCCTAAAAGCAAGACTCATATGCGCCATATTGAGAAATTCTTCAGTATATGTAGTTCTTTTGTTTGATTTGATAGCACCGTTGTATAATTAGTAAAATCTATTAACATCACTAAGATATTTGCGGATACAAAATGGATTCACAAATTAATACTTACGATATAAAATATGTTTTCCGATCACAACGGCTTCACCACCTAACAGAAGAACGAGCACGGTAATACAGTGTGTAGAAGGCAACCACACTCTAGGTTTATGATTTCTAGCATAGATGGCACTTGATTTACTACCTAATATTCAGGTTGTCATTTTACAACACACTTACCCTACCTCACCTTACCTATAATGTGCTCTAAACACATGAATTTGTTGCGTTGAAAACAGCTAGATCCAGTTTTTCGATTTTTCATTATGTTTATTTCGTTGTTCAACGCTGCATATCTCCTAAAATCGCTCTCTTAAGCTTCTTGAAATATTGAGCATACTTGCGTTTTTGTAGATAAGGCCTAATGCGTTTGATAGCTCTCTCAAATAATTTCTTCTCAAAAGTTTTTTGTCAGGATTATTCGCAGTGTACTGTCGCGGTATCGCTCCTCTTCCCTGATTGGTCGACGTAGCGGGGGTGGATTCCGGACGTCCTTCAGGTCGTAACGCATAGGGCGTAGCCGCGTCACGCCTCAAGGGCCGTTGGGGTACCCGCAGGGACCTTTCAGTGTCCTCCTTCAGGACCTGGAGGGAGTTAGTAGGAACGTGTTTGTCCGGATCGACAGTTGGCCGAGAAGTTGGGAAGTGAATCGCCCCCTCAAGGTTGTCGATGTATCCTGACCACCCCGCAGCTGCTCTTTCCACCGAGAATGCGGCGATCGAGTCGGCGTACGGCGGCGTCCGTTCTACCTCCTGTTCCGAAGAATCTGAAGAAGGGGTCGGAGAAGGCGACGTACGAACTAATTTATTCTCCATCCAAGACATGGTGATGCACTACAGAGGTAGGTAAAGTTCAAAAGAGTTCCGGGTTTCAACTGACCCTTGGTGGCACTTAGTTACTGAGAGTTCGAGGACTCTGTATAGCACTGAATTTACTAGAGCTCGAGGACTCTGTCTAGCACTGAAGTTAAGGATAAGCACTAGGTCTTTCCAATTTAAAGATAGAACTGAGGCACTGCAAGCCTTGAAAGTTCGTATTAGGGAGTTCTAAGACTCTTATAGCTTCTTTAGCTATTTATTTATTCAATGCTGAACCTTGACCCAAAGGTTAGCGGTTATATAATATCTATTTATCTATTTAATACTTATGCCTATATTTATAATAATAATCTTTGTTTGGCGAGGAAAGAGAAACTCGAAATGGTCTTTGTTTGGCGAGGAAAGAGAAACTCGAAATATAATCTTTGTTTGGCGAGGAAAGAGAAACTCGAAATATAATCTTTGTTTGGCGAGGAAAGAGAAACTCGAAATGGTCTTTTTTGGTGAGAAAGAGAAACTCGAAATGTATCTTTGTTTGGCGAGAAAGAGAAACTCGAAATGTATCTTTGTTTGGCGAGAAAGAGAAACTCGAAATGTATCTTTGTTTGGCGAGAAAGAGAAACTCGAAATGTATCTTTGTTTGGCGAGAAAGAGAAACTCGAAATGTATCTTTGTTTGGCGAGAAAGAGAAACTCGAAATGTATCTTTGTTTGGCGAGAAAGAGAAACTCGAAATGTATCTTTGTTTGGCGAGAAAGAGAAACTCGAAATGTATCTTTGTTTGGCGAGAAAGAGAAACTCGAAATGTATCTTTGTTTGGCGAGAAAGAGAAACTCGAAGGAAATGAATATATATATGTATATATTTAATGTATATATTTATTTAAAACGCTTGCATACATGTGCGTGAATTACAGCGGAGTAAGAACAGTTTGTTACAATACTTATAGGGAATGAAAAAGCTTCACAGCTATCGGAGTTCAAATAGAGACGTGCGCACACACTGAGTGGGGTTCCAATCCCACCTATTAGACTGCAAATGCCCAGAGTAGACGTTCGACCGCTCTCGAATTCGGCGACCAATCTCCCCTTGTTTTGGCGGTGGAACTAGCGTGTCTCCGCAGAAAGGGTACTGGGATTTTGGTCCTCGTCGGCTCGGGGTTGCACTCGGTGGGGACTCGAGGTGTGTCTGTGGGGTATCTGAAAATCAGTTTGGTATTAATAAACGCCTGTTGGCGTGTTAGCGGACAGCTTCGGGTCTCTGGTCATCTCTGGAACGGCTCTGGGACGGCGCTTCGAAAGGTCGGCGAAATTACATCTTTGCCGGCCCCTGGTGGCGGATCCATAGAAAATTCTGCCCTTTTGGAGGCTGATTCGTCCGAATTGAGTGGAGGCGGTTCGAATGAGCCCGCTCCGAAGGTTGAGGGTCGCCGGGAACCATTAGTGGGTGGTGGCGCCTCGAAAATTAGAAAGATTAGCTAAATTCCACTTTATCGGCTCTAGCATCCGATCCTCTGGAATTATCTTCGGTTTCGACTTAGTTTCTGTCGAATTAGGTCGCGGCGGTCCTAACGAGTCTATCCAGAACGTCGTAGGTCGCCGGGAACGATTGAACAGCTGTAGCGGCTCAAAATATGGAAAGATGAGTAAATCTTTGATTTATCGGCTCTGACTGCCGATTCTTTAGAAACGCGTCTTATTTCGACTGGGTTTCTAGTACTTGGACTGCGACGATCCTTACGAGCCTATCCAGAGCGTCGTAGGTCGTCGGGAATGGAAACATGCGTAAAATTCCAACTTTCAGTTTTTTCGCGTGTCCGTGTCCATGGTAGAGCCTAGGGATTTCCTATTTAGGTCTAGCATGCCTTATCTCGTGCTTAGCTGTCGCAGAGACGTATTAATGATCATTTCCAGCCAGGTTGGAAAGATTGGTGAATTTCGAAAACGCTCGAAAAACTTGTATTACGACAGTACCTATATAATTTATTGCAGCAATGTTTTTACATTGTAAAAAAGCACTATTGGCCATATTTTTGTACTTCGAGCGCAATTGTAACTGGCACATAACTTATCAACAACATCCACACCACCCTGTTTTAATATAATCGGTGATTATTTCCGTCTGACTAAGATATCCTGTGTCTTTATCAATTGCATCAGAATGATGTAAACTAGAAGTTAACGGAACGTGTCTGCCTTTTTTAGGAATATATGATACGATGGTGCAATCTGAAGAGAACCCGAACATGCTATTATCTTCTGGTTTACCAACAGGTCTTGAAAAGCGGCTCTTCTCTTTTATTTTTTCTTACTGTCCCAATGGAAGTTAGTTTATGATCGTTAACCAGTGTTTTTACTAATGGTATTGATGTAAACCAATTATCAAAAATTGCAACGTAAACCTTGGGATTCTAAACACCTCCTCCTCCTCCCTTAAGGTTATTTGACCTCTCTGTACCTATGATATAGCTATTTTAAACCAGCGCGGATCATAATTCTGCTAAACTTTACTCCCAGGCCTCTGTTTGTAATTACGCACCATTGTTCCGATTGACCCCTGAAAGTGCACTGGAAAATGAAAATGACGGTTGAAAAAAATAATAAATCACTTAGCGACTTCAACTTGATCTCATCAGAAGCCTAAAACCATTTAGTTCATGCATACATACCACGTCTCAATGCTGAAATATTTTCGTACATACCTTTTACAGGGGAAGTTTTACGGCATTAAAAAAATCGGAATAAATTTTGATTGGACAAACATCAACCGCACGTACGAGCGCCAAGAATATACTGTCGCGCCGGTAGCTCTTTGGAATGTCTGTTGTGTCTGCTACGAGTACAACCTGCTATCATTCCTGAAAAGGTTGATCTACCCGCTGAAATAGACGAATTTCTAAGACCATGTCATTTTGACCCAATTGACCCCTTAGTCCCTATTCACCCCGTCTGAAATCTGTAGTCTCCATGTTAATTACAGAAAATCTTGTACTAGCTAATCGTACAAGTTGTTACCAGTCCCATAGCGTCATTATCTGAAATTTGGGCATTTTTTTTCTGGCTCTCTGTATAAGAGAGTGGTCACTATCCACTTCAAGGCGAGTATGCCCTCTCAAAAGGTATTTGTGATTTATCACTTTCAAAGTTGGCGTTAATTTTAAAAAGGTAGTATAAGCTAATAGTGCGTTGCTGTTTTGATTCTGAGACGGGCAATTATCGGACCAAATACTAACTTCTTCCGTCGAATTCTCAATACTTGTTGCTAGATATTTCATCAAGCATGAGGCGATTTCATTGCCACCTCTTCCTGCTACACTTTCATCCCACATACAACATGATGTGATGTTCTTAGTAGTGTCTTTGATTGTGTAGTTATAAGTCCATAATTTCAGTGAATAAAAGCTTTGAGCATATGTCAGAGTTGGTGTTGGTAAACACTTTTCGAGATCTACTGTCAGGCACTTTTGATTTGTGGAGTTTTGAGCATTTTTCTTATCTTTATTTTTCAAGTCATACCTTTCCGATGCTTCTTCCAAACGCTTATCATATTGTTCTTGAATAATATGCCTTTCTTCTCCAAGAATCCTTCAACTAAAAATTAATCACACTGGTCGCATGTATCGTTATCGGGAGCTTTGAAAGAGTAGTTGAATTCATTATTAAATATTTCATAATACAGCCACGCTTTGAGTACTTCATTTTCATGAACTTTTTGTACCAACATCTCTTCTCTGTATATATCATACATTTTGGCTATAGTTAAACTGCTATCAAGGTATTTTTTGGATGACCGCTCTCTGGTATAGTGTGATTCTGTCATAGGAAATTTTGATATGTGATTTCTGATACTGTCTTTGGCGTCAGCAGGTGTTTTATTTGGCAGTACTTTTTTCTAGGTTGATCAGCTCCCGTCATACCACCAACTAGTTTTTTGGTTTAGTTGGACAAAAGTCTGTGAGATCGCCAGCGTGTTTAGAAAAAATACCTTGCATACTTCCGTCTGAACACTGTCAATACTGAAAGTTACAGGCTTTTTTATTTTCTCGTTCACCTGTTCTCGAACGTATTTTAACATCAACCAAATGTACACTGGAAGCTACGAACTGCCATTTTACTTCGACTGACTTTGTTGACGACCAAAAGTTTCTAAAAATGTGTCGACGTTCCGCCGCTATATTTAAGAAACATTTAAATCTGCATGAGTCTTTACATGGAAGACGAAGGGACTTGGTCTCCATTAAAGTCACAGGTCGGGAAATATATTCTTGTCTAGAAAGGTGTTTGCGTTTTCCTACATTTTTTTACGAACCGTTTGTTCTCCACTTGAGACTGCAGCATCCAAATTAAGGCTTTCATCCCCGTTTCCCAGAACGCTGTCATCACTGTTGGTAGTGGAGATCTCGTAATCGGGATTCTTTATGGTGTCATCCGAATTAACTAGTAGATCAGTTTCACCCACAATCGGCCCTGACTGAGGTTGATTGTCATTTTCATGAAAGTCTTGATATTACTGACTACGAAGTTTAGTCGACGTCGTGACTTGAGGCTCGACATCATAAGGCTTATAAAATGGTAACATAAATCTGCCATCTAGCTGATGACCCCAAATGCATTTTCAATTACCCAGCGAGCTCGGGACAGTCTACTGATCAAAAAAGTCTTTAAGTAAGTTGGTGATAACACCTTCCAAACTGTAGTTATACCCATTTGATGTGACACGGGTAGCCTGAAGGCTGCGGAAGTTCGACAAAAATGTCGCAAGATTCTGGACATAGGGAATTGTTCCTGAACCTTTAAAAAGTCGATTCCTGTTGCGCACAAAATCGGATCTGCTCTTTTTTTTTTAATTATCGCAAAAAACTGTTTTTTCCTTATTTCCTGAAAATGAGCTTTTTTAGGGTATTGTAAATAAAAACATTGTCTCTTTTTTGAACAAAATATTTTATTGGTTTATATAATCGGTTTAACAATCAAAGATTTGTTAACAAAAAACACAAATCGGTTTAACAATCAACAAAAAACACAAATTCGAAACTGAAGTTGGCTTGAATGAGCTCACACTGGCACAAATCCATTGCAAATATCTGACGAGTAAAGTGAACATTGATTATCGAAGACATGGCTCATAAACAATAGTTTACTTATATATGACGTGACGAGAATTCAACAACTGCTTTTTTCAACTGAACGATGTATGTAGGATCTTCTAAAAAATTAATCTTATGTCGATCCCAATATTTTAAAAACTCCCGATGTATTGATTCTCCAGCTTGTTCTGACCACAGACCAAGTCCATCGTTATCAATAGATTCTAGGCATTGTTTCAAATGGGCGGTTACCACGTGAAGTTTCAAGGTTTCTGAGATATTAGTTGAAACCAGTGCTTTCTTTAGATCTTCAACAAGTGATT
>NW_019417071.1:116242-134326 GCF_000390285.2 Anoplophora glabripennis
CCCTGGCGGCGGATCCATAGAAAATTCTGCCCTTTTGGAGGCTGATTCGTCCGAATTGAGTGGAGGCGGTTCGAATGAGCCCGCCCGGAAGGTCGAGGGTCGCCGGGAACCATTAGTGAGTGGTGGCGCCTCGAAATTCGGGAAGATTAGCGAAATTCCACTTTATCGGCTCTAACGTCCGATCCTCTGGAATAATCTTCGGTTTCGACTCAGTTTCTGTCGAATTGGGTCGCGGCGGTCCTAACGAGCCTATCCAGAACGTCGTAGGTCGCCGGGAACGATTGAACAGCTGTAGCGGCTCAGAATATGGAAAGATGCGTAAATCTTCGATTTATCGGCTCTGGCTGCCGATCCTTTAGAAACGTGTCTTGTTTTGACTGGGTTTCTAGTAATTGGGTCACGACGATCCTTACGAGCCTATCCAGAACGTCGTAGGTCGTCGGGAATGGAAACATGCGTAAAATTCCAACTTAGAATAGAGCCTAGGGATTTCCTATTTAGGTCTAGCATGCCTTATCTCGTGCTTAGCTGTCGCAGAGACGTATTAATGATCATTTCCAGCCAGGTTGGAAAGATTGGTGAATTTCGAAAACGCTCGAAAAACTTGTATTACGACAGTACCTATATAATTTATTGCAGCAATGTTTTTACATTGTAAAAAAGCACTATTGGCCATATTTTTGTACTTCGAGCGCAATTGTAACTGGCACATAACTTATCAACAACATCCACACCACCCTGTTTTAATATAATCGGTGATTATTTCCGTCTGACTAAGATATCCTGTGTCTTTATCAATTGCATCAGAATGATGTAAACTAGAAGTTAACGGAACGTGTCTGCCTTTTTTAGGAATATATGATACGATGGTGCAATCTGAAGAGAACCCGAACATGCTATTATCTTCTGGTTTACCAACAGGTCTTGAAAAGCGGCTCTTCTCTTTTATTTTTTCTTACTGTCCCAATGGAAGTTAGTTTATGATCGTTAACCAGTGTTTTTACTAATGGTATTGATGTAAACCAATTATCAAAAATTGCAACGTAAACCTTGGGATTCTAAACACCTCCTCCTCCTCCCTTAAGGTTATTTGACCTCTCTGTACCTATGATATAGCTATTTTAAACCAGCGCGGATCATAATTCTGCTAAACTTTACTCCCAGGCCTCTGTTTGTAATTACGCACCATTGTTCCGATTGACCCCTGAAAGTGCACTGGAAAATGAAAATGACGGTTGAAAAAAATAATCAATCACTTAGCGACTTCAACTTGATCTCATCAGAAGCCTAAAACCATTTAGTTCATGCATACATACCACGTCTCAATGCTGAAATATTTTCGTACATACCTTTTACAGGGGAAGTTTTACGGCATTAAAAAAATCGGAATAAATTTTGATTGGACAAACATCAACCGCACGTACGAGCGCCAAGAATATACTGTCGCGCCGGTAGCTCTTCGGAATGTTGATCTACCCGCTGAAATAGACGAATTTCTAAGACCATGTCATTTTGACCCAATTGACCCCTTAGTCCCTATTCACCCTGCCTGAAATCTGTAGTCTCCATGTTAATTACAGAAAATCTTGTACTAGCTAATCGTACAAGTTGTTACCAGTCAGTATAGTATATCTACTAACTTAAACACATAATTGGCATCACAGCATGCCGTCAACACTATGCTCAAATTTTTTTTATAGTAAAATATTGTAATGCACTATTTGGTGATGCTTCAATATTCATCTAACTAAAACAGTTGGGGAAATTCCACTGATCAAAAAAAGTCTATAAGTAAGTTGGTGGTGATAACACCTTCCAAACTGTAGTTATACCCATTTGATGTGACCATGCAAAATTTTGCATATTAACTCCCTGTTCAACACACAACGCACAACGCACAAGATCACCTAATTTATTCTGCGACTGCAATCGTAGAAAAATAAGGTGATATATAACCAAATAATCTTGTGCTTGTTATTTACTTTAATGGAATATCACATTATCATTATCACTACCTTTACCTTTACCATTACCTTTATCTTTATCTTTACCTTTACCTTTACCTTTACTTTTACCTTTACCATTATCATTATCATCATCATTATATTATAGAAAAATACAATCACAAAATGGATACGAGGATTTCAAGCCCAAGGAAACGCAAATAAGTTTCCACGTCCAGCCGGCCTTGCAAAATGCACAACTCCTGAGGCAGATGAGGAAATACTTCGATATGTAACAGGCAACCCCATAACAAACTCTACCAAAATGTTATCTGAAATAGATGGATTAAATTGTTCTCGTTATACCGTCAGAAGGCGTTTGTCAGCCGAAAGGATCAAGTGTTGTCCTACAAAAAAATTAGATTTTACGGAGGACCATGCAGCGGCTAGGATGCAGTTTGCTGTTCAACATTTATATGTCAATTGGACCGACGTAATTTTTTTAGATGAAAAAACATTTCGGTCCAATGAAAATCAACAGAAATTTGCTTACAGAACGGCAAATACAAGATACCAGAAAGAAAATGTTGTCAAGACAAAGAGCAGTGGATGCATTTCGACATCTTACTGGGGATTTATGTCTTCACGTGGTACAGAAGATTTAGTGTTAATTGACTTCCAGGGGATATTTGAAAAATCATTTATTGCCGTTGGTAGCTGCAAANTTCTACAAAAAGCAGTAATGAGGCACAAATAAAGTATTTTGTATCAGATTATCGATGACATTTAAAATTCCAGGCAATTAATACAATGCAAGCGAATTTTGAAAAAAAAATTCTGGCGTTTCAAAAAACAGTTTTTTACGATAATTCGAAAAAAGGAGCAGATCCGATTTTGTGCGCAACGGGAATCGACTTTTTAAAGGTTCAGGAACAATTCCTACGGCCAGAATCTTGCGACATTTTTGTCGAACTTCCGCAGCCTTCAGGCTACCCGTGGTGACCATCCAAGACTTCGCATACTAACTCCCTGTTATAAAATATTAAAATAACAAACACAAGATCACCTTATTTATTCTGCGAAAATGGATACGAGGATTCCAAGCCCAAGGAAACGCAAATAAGTTTCCACGTCCAGCCGGCCTTGCAAAATGCACAACTCCTGAGGCTGATGAGGAAATACTTCGATATGTAACAGGCAACCCCATAACAAACTCAACCAAAATGTTATCTGAAATAGATGGATTAAATTGCTCTCGTTATACCGTCAGAAGGCGTTTGTCAGCCGAAAGGATCAAGTGTTGTCCTACAAAAAAAATAGATTTTACGGAGGACCATGCAGCGGCTAGGATGCAGTTTGCTGTTCAACATTTATATGTCAATTGGACCGACGTAATTTTTTTAGATGAAAAAACATTTCGGTCCAATGAAAATCAACAGAAATTTGCTTACAGAACGGCAAATACAAGATACCAGAAAGAAAATGTTGTCAAGACAAAGAGCAGTGGATGCATTTCGACATCTTACTGGGGATTTATGTCTTCACGTGGTACAGAAGATTTAGTGTTAATTGACTTCCAGGGGATATTTGAAAAATCATTTATTGCCGTTGGTACCAGCAAATGACGGGCAAACCTGTACAGTTTGCTCAAGATAATTCGTCGGTCCACACAGCAAGAATACAACTCGAGATTGGTCAAACACCTCAATAACAGGGACATGCCGAGGCAACATGTAGAGGACAGATGGGCCAAATTCCCAGACAATACTGTACTTCACTTGTCCATTCAATGGGGCAAAGACTAAACGATATAATAGCTTCTGGGGGCTACCATACTGAAAATACTGAAAATAATTTTTTAGTCATTATTTTCTTTTATATATTTATTTTTCAATAAAAATATGTATCGGGTGTTCTACAAACTCTATGACAAACTTTGACAGTTGGTAGCTGTTAATTTCAAACATTTTTTCTTATCTGAACATAGGTCCGATTTGTTTTTGTTTAGAAGTCACAAGCATTTAAAAAAATATAATTTCATATTTCAATCAAAGTAGCATGACAAATAAAAAACAAAAACGAATCGGACCTATGTTCATATACGGAAAAATGTTTGAAATTAACCCAGCTACCATCTGTCAAAGTTTGTCATAGAACTTGTAAACACCCTGTATATACTGTTAAAAACGTATTTTTATTTACAACGAATACCAAAGTTTCATTGTTTACAAATAAATGACATAAAAATTAATTAAATATTTGTCATAGGTATATACATAATTTATACACCAAGCACAATTACGTTTATTATACTTAACATTAATTTTATGGTTAAAGAGATATATGATGTGTGAAATTAGGTGTTGAGATATTTGGTCTGCATATCCTAATAGACTCAAAAAAACTATAAGGCATTCAATTTTGTTCAAAAATATGGTGGTGCAATTTAAAAAAAATCTGTAGTGAAGTCGTTTCCCAAACATAAATCCAATCAATGCGTTAAAAAAATAGGTTAACAAAATTTTGCAAAAAAAGATCTAACGAAAATATAAATATTGTGCGGAACTTTTTCGTCACGGATAAGTAATTTACAGGTTCGTAATGAAAAAGTCGAAATATTTTCTAAAATATCGATGTTAGGACATTATTGAGGGTTGCTTTCGCTGTACAGCAAGAATAAAACGCTCTCTCAACGGTAATAATAAAAGGGTAAAAATTATATGCTCGATATTTTAGTACCAATGCATATTATATTTTCCAGTTAATTTATTCATATGCATGACAAGAAACTAAATATTCTATAAAAATAATAAACGCTCGATTAATAGAGTGAGTGCCCGATATAAAATTTACATGCTTCTTAAAATACTTAATAATTATTCGATAAACATCATAAACGCTCGATAAAAATAATGAATGCCCGGTATAAAATTTACATGCTTCTTAAAATAATAAATATTCGATAAAAATAATAGATGCTTGTTAAATAAAATAATTTCTACATGCCAAATTCATATTGCATCCTAAATTATTAAATATTCGATAAAAATTATATAGGCTTAATAAATNAAGCGATTTCATTGCCACCTCTTCCTGCTACACTTTCATCCCACATACAACATGATGTGATGTTCTTAGTAGTGTCTTTGATTGTGTAGTTATAAGTCCATAATTTCAGTGAATAAAAGCTTTGAGCATATGTCAGAGTTGGTGTTGGTAAACACTTTTCGAGATCTACTGTCAGGCACTTTTGATTTGTGGAGTTTTGAGCATTTTTCTTATCTTTATTTTTCAAGTCATACCTTTCCGATGCTTCTTCCAAACGCTTATCATATTGTTCTTGAATAATATGCCTTTCTTCTCCAAGAATCCTTCAACTAAAAATTAATCACACTGGTCGCATGTATCGTTATCGGGAGCTTTGAAAGAGTAGTTGAATTCATTATTAAATATTTCATAATACAGCCACGCTTTGAGTACTTCATTTTCATGAACTTTTTGTACCAACATCTCTTCTCTGTATATATCATACATTTTGGCTATAGTTAAACTGCTATCAAGGTATTTTTTGGATGACCGCTCTCTGGTATAGTGTGATTCTGTCATAGGAAATTTTGATATGTGATTTCTGATACTGTCTTTGGCGTCAGCAGGTGTTTTATTTGGCAGTACTTTTTTCTAGGTTGATCAGCTCCCGTCATACCACCAACTAGTTTTTTGGTTTAGTTGGACAAAAGTCTGTGAGATCGCCAGCGTGTTTAGAAAAAATACCTTGCATACTTCCGTCTGAACACTGTCAATACTGAAAGTTACAGGCTTTTTTATTTTCTCGTTCACCTGTTCTCGAACGTATTTTAACATCAACCAAATGTACACTGGAAGCTACGAACTGCCGTTTTAGTTCGACTGACTTTGTTGACGACCAAAAGTTTCTAAAAATGTGTCGACGTTCCGCCGCTATATTTAAGAAACATTTAAATCTGCATGAGTCTTTACATGGAAGACGAAGGGACTTGGTCTCCATTAAAGTCACAGGTCGGGAAATATATTCTTGTCTAGAAAGGTGTTTGCGTTTTCCTACATTTTTTTACGAACCGTTTGTTCTCCACTTGAGACTGCAGCATCCAAATTAAGGCTTTCATCCCCGTTTCCCAGAACGCTGTCATCACTGCTGCTAGTGGAGGTCTCGTAATCGGGATCTTTTACGCTGTCATCCGAATTAACTAGTAGATCAGTTTCACCCACAATCGGCCCTGACTGAGGTTGATTGTCATTTTCATGAAAGTCTTGATATTACTGACTACGAAGTTTAGTCGACGTCGTGACTTGAGGCTCGACATCATAAGGCTTATAAAATGGTAACATAAATCTGCCATCTAGCTGATGACCCCAAATGCATTTTCAATTACCCAGCGAGCTCGGGACAGTCTACTGATCAAAAAAGTCTTTAAGTAAGTTGGTGATAACACCTTCCAAACTGTAGTTATACCCATTTGATGTGACACGGGTAGCCTGAAGGCTGCGGAAGTTCGACAAAAATGTCGCAAGATTCTGGACATAGGGAATTGTTCCTGAACCTTTAAAAAGTCGATTCCTGTTGCGCACAAAATCGGATCTGCTCTTTTTTTTTTAATTATCGCAAAAAACTGTTTTTTCCTTATTTCCTGAAAATGAGCTTTTTTAGGGTATTGTAAATAAAAACATTGTCTCTTTTTTGAACAAAATATTTTATTGGTTTATATAATCGGTTTAACAATCAAAGATTTGTTAACAAAAAACACAAATCGGTTTAACAATCAACAAAAAACACAAATTCGAAACTGAAGTTGGCTTGAATGAGCTCACACTGGCACAAATCCATTGCAAATATCTGACGAGTAAAGTGAACATTGATTATCGAAGACATGGCTCATAAACAATAGTTTACTTATATATGACGTGACGAGAATTCAACAACTGCTTTTTTCAACTGAACGATGTATGTAGGATCTTCTAAAAAATTAATCTTATGTCGATCCCAATATTTTAAAAACTCCCGATGTATTGATTCTCCAGCTTGTTCTGACCACAGACCAAGTCCATCGTTATCAATAGATTCTAGGCATTGTTTCAAATGGGCGGTTACCACGTGAAGTTTCAAGGTTTCTGAGATATTAGTTGAAACCAGTGCTTTCTTTAGATCTTCAACAAGTGATTCCACATCAGCATCAACTTTTTTTGTGGTAAAACAACACTCAACCAGTTTGTTCATGGCCCTAAAAGCTCCTACAAAAGGTAGTAATTTGAGCTCCCCCACTTCAGCACAAATTTCCGGGGATAACAGGCGGTCTGAGTTTTTCAGCATCTTTCTACACGCGTTGCCCTCAAAGATTTCTGCGTGATAATTTTTCGGGATGAGTTTTAGTTTTTCAGGCCAAATAAGGGCCTTTTCGCGGCCAAGCAACGGAACTAAGCCATCCCAAAACAAATGGTTCACAAATCCTTGAAGGATGTGCAATTCAGGCAAGATACATTTTTCAATAACACAAGTGTCAGTAGATTCTTCAAACAGGGGACAGTTTATGGTACTATGACATTCTTTAGCAAATTTTTTATTTTTTCTGAGAGATTCAAATTTTTTATAGTCATTTTTTAAATGCCCGTAAGTTTTCAAAGTCGTCAAGCTAATCAAATCTTCAGCACTAGTTGATTCATTTTTCTTTTTACCTCTCAAATCTGACAGCGAAATAAAGCAGTAAGGGCAAGGATACATAGACGAGGCAGTTTGCTGCCCATTGACGATGAGAATTAGCTTAAAATCCGAAATAAATTTGAACGAAACATTGTTAATTTTTGTCAAATCAAATAGAATCGCAACATTTTCATAAGTCTCTTTTATCCTAGGTACAAGGCACAACATGATTAATCGATTAACGATCGTTAATTTACTTCTCCCGCCAATGCATCCACCTTCCGAGTACAACTTTCGTTTGTTATTAGTAGTCAGATGGTTTTCCTCGCCGCTTCCCTGGTCCAACTAGTAGTCTTCTGGTAGTATGGTTAAACTGATTTTGAAGAAGCCCTGACCACCATCAGCCATTACCTTGATAATATGGTTGCACACCAAGTTGCGTGCATTCACCACCGCGTCCACAAGTTCTTCGGCGTCTGCCCAAATAACCGGTCTTTTTTCTCTTGTNAAAATTTTCTCTGCACCAGTTCTTAGCGCTTTGAATGCAAAAATGAAATCCTCAGTTTGCTCATTGCTACAAACAGCCACTCCAAAAGTGTGAAACGATCTGGTCTTGTCTGTTATTCCAAACACCAAGCGGGAAACCTTGCCATATAAACTTATAGGTGGCATCTGCATGAACATGGCAAGCAATCCGTGATTGTCTGATTAAATTTTTCGTTGACATAAAAAATCGAAAGGAAGGGGGATCTTCGTAATTCATTTGGTGCGCTATTATAAAAGCCTCATCTTCATTTTCTGGAACTGAAGAGTGATCGATGCAAAACTGCTGTAACTCCCCAAGACTTATCGAGTTCGAACCAAATTTGGACTTTTTTAAAGAAGCCAAATAATTATTTAACTGTTGCTTTTTAGAAATTGGTAAATTATTCTTTGCCAAAATTTCTAAAATCTTTTTTGGTTTTAGTTTTGAATCGTTTTCGAACAGGTTATTTATTTCCGTTTTAGTATGTTCGTTTATTGTAACGGTTGCTTTGATAGTTATACTTTCGCAAATATGAAGCAATTCCGATCGGTATAAAACTATATCATCAGTATTTGCGGGATAATATAAATATACACCTGAGGCGCATTGCTCACCTCGATATTTCACTTTATTACAACGATAAATCGCACCAACATTGCCCTCTGTATCGACATTTTTATGATAAAAGCTCCAAATACCTTCTTCTTTTACTGATTTTTCAGCCAAAGCTTTGTTACTGAATACCTGTTCTCTTTTCCACTGTTTATCAACCTTCTTTCTTCTTTTCTTTGGGACGGGCTGATCAAGAACAACATCCGAACTATCCTCTGATGAACTGTATTGAGGAATCTCACTGCAACTCATATTGTTGGTTTTAAAAAGAGTTCGCGTTAATAATAAACCCAACACACTTATTTCCGCACTGCAGATTATAAAAGCAACATGCGGCTTTGTTTTCGGAGGTTATGTACTGTTGGTCAGTAAACACGCATGAGCGAATAATTACAGTATTGCCACGTTTAATAGAGATTACGACTTATCGAGCATTTATATTACTTATAAATTGCAAAATTTTATTCAATAGTGAACGTAAATTATCGTGCATTTATATCTATTTTTCGTGCACATTTCATTAATATACCGAACAAAATTTATAGTGCAATTTGTATATTTTATATTGCGATTTTATAGTAAATATAAGACATTTCTTATTATCTTATACTACATTTTAATTTTTTTATCGAGCATATATAATTTTTTTAATCTGCAAATTGTATTAAATTATCGGGCGTTAATTACGACCCATAATAAAGTATTTATTGAAAACTAAGTTGTATAGAAAAAGACGTTGACGGGGTGAGTGTTCGTTAGAGAGTCCCTGTGTGTGGAGTCGGTCGTAGGTATATGGATACGCATCTGGTCGCCGGCGCCAGTAGACCCTTCTTGGAACGCTGATACATCCGGCGGCGTCCTGCTGGCGCTCTTCACGTAATGCTTAAAAATGGGTCACTTACAACATTATTAACGAAAACTATATAAAATTTTACTTACTATTAAAAAAAAACTACCTCGTCCAGTAGGATTGACAAAATACACGACACAGCAACAGGATGAAAATTTAGTAGATTTTGTTAGAAACATTTCTATTACAAATACCTTTTATCCGAAATTCATAATTTGAACTGTTCTCCTTCCACGGTCCGGAGACGATTAAAACGGGAGGGAATCCACTGTCATCGTCTTAGCAAAAAAATAACTTTACAGAGGAGCATGCAAGAATCAGAATGGAGTTTGCCATTCGACATTTGTATCTGACTGGACAAACGTTATCTTTTCTGACGAAAAAACTATTAGGATAGACGAAAAAACTCAACACTATACATATTGGGCATCAAATACAAGATATCTTAAAGAAAACGTATGTAAAAACAAAACGAAGCGGTCGAATATCTACGGCTTATTGGGGATTTATGACCTCTCACAGTTCGGGTGATTTGGTATTAGTAGAAAATAGATTGATATCTCGGATGTATGTGGACATTTTAGAAAACCACCTCTTACCTTACCTCTATTGCCGCAAATGATGGAGAAAAAATAACATTTGTTCAGAATTATTCTGTACACGGCACGCATTATAGAAAAGTGGTTTGAGGAATATCCTCAAATTTTAGGGCCTGCCAAATCACCGGATTTGAACCCGATAGAAAATCGTTGGGCTTCTACGATTCGAGACTGGCCAGTTAATCTTAATAAGCAAACTATGCTAAGGCAACATGTCCAGAGTAACTGGAATAATATTCCAAGGGAGTATTGCGCCTCCTTCGTTGAATCGCTGCCAGCTAAGATTAAATGATGTAATAGCAGCAGGGGGATATTATACTAAATATTAATTTTTACAAGCGCAAATTTTCAAATTTATTTGTAACTATTGTCAGAAAATTGATTAAGGGCTCAGTAATGGTCTTAAAGCAAATCTTTTACTATAAACTTGTGATAATTAAACTAATTAAAATATGTAGTGACTTACACAGTGTGTGTTAATTTAACAAAACGGTGTAAGATATTGATTGAAACATGGATATATCTTTTTTAGCAAAGAGAGGAATCGAATAATGTAACAAAAAATTTCAAATTTGGTAACTCTGTCAAAGATGTATAATTTTAATTATAATACTGAATATTAATTTAAACTTGCACCAGCATTAATATGAATTACTATAATTTCTCAAATTACATTGTTGTCACTTCTTACTTTGAAGGCTTGAAATTCGATAGGAAATTTTTTATGAAGTACTAAATTTTTATTTCTCCTGTATACACCCATTTTAATTTTTCTGAGTTTCTTATGTTTTACACAAAACACTTTCTTTCAGTTGACGTTTCGTTGGCTTTATCTCCGGCCGTCTTCAGAAAATCGTTAAATTTGCTTTGATATTTAAAACTGTTGTAAATATTTATTTAATGACTGATTATTGAAAGGGTAAACAATCCTGTAAAAATGTCAATAATTTTCCAAATAACTCTATAAGCTATTAAAATGAGACAGTGTCGAGGAAAAAAAGCGCATAAAAACCTAAGTGGTATTTATTTTGAGGAGGCTCCGAATAGTGCAAATATTGAGAATAGACGACCTAGCTCTTTTTCTCCTTTAACTTATTAACGAAGCGCTTTGTAATGTCAATACGCACCATGAATTTGTAGTGGGGCGCGATAGAAAGAGAATCGCTCGGATGGTGGTGATTTTAAGTTGCCCATGATTGTACAATTGAATTAAACATACCTATGAATGCTCTAAATGTAGTGACGTCACCGGAAAATTTTGGAATTTCGACCTTGGGTAACTTTACATTAGTTTTACCAGAACTAACTGTCTCCTCCAGTGCAGCCTTTACTTGTTTATTTTCAAAGAGTGAATAATTAATTTCGCAAACATAGGAACAATTAAATTCGAACTGTTTTCTGACCTCTTCCTCTAAATCAATATCTTGATCCTGAAGTGCCATGAGTGCTAATAACCTTTGATGATGGTTCTTAAAGTCAGATGAAATCGATTCAAGTTGCGTAAATAACATTTGAAATTGAACTCGCGATGCATCATCTGCAGCAGCTCTATCAGCAAATTATTTTAATTCATTTACCTGATTAATCGACATTTCTCGAAGAGCTCCAGACTGTTTTATTTTATTAGCTGTACTAGTCTATTTTTGAACTATAAGGAGTGAATGACAAAGACAAATTTACACTGCAAAAGTTACTAAAAACTACCCCAGATAACAACAGACTATCAAGTATATACTCACTGCAAGTGAGCAAACATTTTGAGTACAACAGGTTTTCTTTACTTTTAAATGGGTTTATTAAGTACCTATTCAAAATAATGTGCAATGATTAAATATCTAATTCTAGGTTTATTTAAATTTTATATATATATATTTTTAAAGTAGTGTAGTAGTAATTTATAATATTATTGGTAAGAATGAGGGACAAATCATGTCTTTGGATTATTTGATGAGTCAGAATCCATATCAATCTCGCTATTATTAATTGATATGATTAAAAGTTCAATGAGGTCGTCCTTAATTCCGTCAAGTGTTCTCATTTTCTCTTCCTCCTTAATCACATATTCTACACATTTTTTCCAATTCATATTTGTAACATTATTAAGAGCCTCAGTTCAGTAGTTCCCTTACGTCCATCAATTTATATGTTTTATTGCCACTTCATTCTTCACCTGTGCCCAAATCAATTCTATAGGGTTTAATTCACAATGATATGGCGGTAATCGTAAGACAACTTTATTTTCTTTTTTGCCATTTCGTCAGTTATATACAAATTATATTTATCTTTATTTTAGCGAATTAAATATAATAATTGCAATCTCACCATACGTTCTTCAAATTCGATGTTTTTTTACTGTAGCCATGCCTTCATATCAATTTTTCTTGTTGATGTTGTCGGAATAGCTTCTACTTTTCAACTATGGTATGATGCATTGTCCATTGCAATAACATAATTATCTGGTATTTTTTTCAAAAATTCAGAAAACCACTTTTCAAATACATTTGCATTCATTTCCTCGTGATAATCCCCACTCTTCTTGCCTTCGAAAACCAATAATGAATCTTCAACGAATCCTTCCTCTGAGCCAGCGTGTAAGACGATAAGACGCTTTCCTTTATCGGACGGATTTTTTAATCCCATAGATAGTCCTTCACTGAACGCCTCACGTTTGCTTTTAATATTAGTATCAACCCATATCCTTTCTTTTGTATGATCTTCATTTAACCATGTTTCATCTAAATAATAAATAGGTCTACCTTCAGATCTAAACTTTTTCATTGATATCAAGTAGTCAAGTCTCCGTCTCACTATATCATCACGTGCTATCAACACATCATTCTGCTATCATTTTACGACTTCGTTTTAAGTATCTGCAAAAAAAATAAAATGTTTTTATTACAATTGCTTGGCTTGCAAAAAATGTAATAAAATTTCTAGGGTCGTATTTAAAAAAATGAAGTTGATGATGGTCCTGGAGACATACAAAAATTGATTGTGCCATTCGATAGAGGGCAAAAAGTGGCCATAAGAAAGTGTTTATCTTTTTTTCAATATCACCTCAAACAATGCTACAATGAATCAAAAACGGATTTCCAAAATTTCGTTTTTTTTTTCAAATATTTCGAAAACTAATCATGTTAGCCTTGATTTTTTAGTTTTACGATATAACATAACTACCTTGAGGGTTTTCTTCCGTAGTACTCGGATGGTAAGATGAATCACCATCGGTAGAAAAGGGATCATGGTCTAAAAAAAAATTTTCTTTTTACATACATTCATTTACATTCAGAATGATTGGAACGAACATTGTACATAAAGGGCATACATATGATCAAAATTAATTTCCATCTACTTAAAATTGCTTTCTATTGTCAAAAATATGTTTTCAATAGATCCTTCCAACAAATGAGAACAAATAATTAGTATGATTTGTTTCATCAAATTTTATAATATTCATGCATGAGGCGGTAACTATTTCTTTACTAATTTTTTTAAATTTTAAATGCAATTAGGCACTATCTATGTGTCAAAGTGTATAAGTAAACGTTTTCTGGAAGTAATATTAGCTTAGTCGGAATATAACATTTTTACAGCCGTAATTGTCTGCTATAATCCAGTAAAACCAGGCGGTCTCTTCATTTTTCCTCTGGAGTCAATTTTGTGCACTCACTCTTTTCTGAGAATATTTCCACATGTAAAATCCGAAGCTAATAAATTATTTCTTATGCTTCCAATTAGATGTGGAGCATTAAACATTACATAAATCCTTTTATTATCGGATTCAAAATATATGGTTCACTAACTGTTATATTTAACAATTTACACAATTTCTGGTTGACTGTGGCTTCATCACAAATTATCCCTAGAGGATAAATATTCATTTTATGTAACCACATCAAATTTTCATTTAGTATGATGTTCATCTCTTCTGTCTGTACTCCATTAGCGGTAAAATAAAAGGATATCGGCATTTTCCAAGTTGAATATACACCTCTTATCATAAATACTAAAGCCTGTTTAGCCATCACTGCTTGACGTCCTAAATCTCCTAAATCATCTCCTTCATCTCCTTCGATCAGATCCTCTCTTCGATTGTATTCCAATGCTTGTTTTATTGCCATTTTGTCGAACAACAAAACATATTCCTTTTGTTTTTCAATTGCATCAAATTTTACTTTCATCGTATGGAACAATTTACGATTTGTTTTTCAATAGCATCAAATTTTACTTTCATCGTATGGAACAATTTACGATTGATGCCAGGTGTATATTTATCTGGTTTTAACCATTTTGGTATAGATGATGGGCATGGTAATAAAACACCCCTACTTCTTAGAAATGTGTAAGTCCTCGGTGACTTGTAGAACAATGAAATGGCTACATTTTTCCCAGGACAGGTATAAGGGCTTTTTGCTTTGTGGTAAAGCTGCATACTAGTTAATATTCTAAAAAATTGAGGCAAAGGCGCAAAGATTTCTTGGTGCCGTGAGAGTTTTCCCCTTTTTCACTTGTGGTCGTAATATTTTTAATTCCTTTTCACTTTCAGTGAGTACGTTTTAAGTTTAGCCTATCAATGTTCTCTCTGTCCATTCTTGGTGGAGATGATAAATTTGTGATATCTGCTAAACAGCATTTTTCATGTTCTGCTAAGAATGTCTGTTCTATATGAAAATATCATCTAGTACAGATGATATAGAAGGCACTGGGTTCTCATATATATTTTCATACTCTTTTCTACTACATGTTTTGGGTGTACCAACCACGACAATGCGGTTTTACAATCTTTAACAATGGCTTGAGTTACATTTACAATTTCAATTTTTTTCGAGGTATGGGAAACCATTGAAAGCCATTCTTCTGGAATAAAAACGTATTCCTTCTTGCGTTTCTGAATTTCAATTTGCCCGAAACATCTATCACAAAAATGTAAAAATGAGTGGCCTCTTTCGGGGAAACAATGTATGATATTTCAAATCTTCCGGAGGCCGCAAGAAGTGATAAAAATCGAACCGAAACAAAATTTTTATTGGCCAGCACAGTTATCGCTAAATATGTAGAGCATTTTGACCGCGGGTGGAAGTTTTTTATCTATGTAATCTTTTAAAAACGAGATAACTTTGTTGGCACCTTTTTTGCTGTCATCTGTCATCTCATCATACATGTACATGCTATGTCAGTTGTTAATGAGTAAAAGCATTGGTTGAAAACTCAAATCTGTTGTCGAGCGTAGAAAACATCACCCACAGGCAAGACTGGTACAGGCATATTCTGTTGGAAATCAAAACAGATACCTTCAATACTATCATCTTTACTCCTTTATGCCCTAACTTTATGCTCCGTCTCCAGTGCTGATTTATTTTGTAGCATCCATCTCTGCTTCAATTTTGACTTTTAGGAAATCACACTTCGCACATATGTCCGATCTTGGCTTTCCGAACGAATAATTAAAACTAGAGCAAAACAATTTTGTTGTAGTACTCATGCGTAATATTGGGTTTAACTTTTTATTATTTTTTAAATTTTTCATAAACTTCTGGTTCATGCTCGTGCAGGAAAAATTCATGCATCTTTTTTACTGATAATTCTGGGCGTAAATATTTTTTGCGAGTTTTATTTCTAGAATAGTGGGACTTTCAAGTAGGAAACTTTAATGTGCTCTTTTATTTTATTCATTTCCTCCTCACCCTTTTTTCTTATTCTTGATCCCATTGATTTTCTTCTTTTATCAAGAGGTGATGTATCGGAAGTTAGTTTATAGTTTGCCACTGTATTAACTCTGCCTTTTTTAATGTCATGAAGTCCACAAAAAGCACTGCTGCAAACAAAAATATCGAGACCATGTACACACCTAGAACAAAATGTAATAATTAAGGGATTCATGAAAATAAAAAGTGGCTTACTCTATAATGAAATGTTCTGCTGAATACAAAAATAAGTTTGGGTAAAATTCTAATTTAAATATAGATTTACTAAACACATCAGTATTTATATAAACAATAATAACTTCCTTGTCTATTCAAATATGATACTTTGTAGAAAAATATTTATTTTATAATACATATAAGAATAAAGTTTATTATACCTACATGAATTTCAGTACTACTTATTTGGGAAATAAATTAATTTATACAATGAAAAAAACAAAAATCAGTACCACTAAGTTTACAGTCTTGCAAAATGTTCGTGTATTAACAAGTCACTCACTTGCCGTCCATCGTTATATTCTACATTTCTTTCTTCAGGTTCTACATTTTCATCATTTAAATCTCCTCGCCAATCATTTGGTATTTCGCTCATGTCCAGTGCCAAGTTATGTAGGACCGCAGTAGCAACAATTATTGCTCCTAATCGAAGTATAGGAAACCTGCGTTTCCATACACCATACTCTCTTTCAACCACATTACGTGTTCTTATTAGTGACTCGTTATATAAAATTTGTGCTGCTGTTTCAGCAGTTTAAAGTTTAGTCATAAGATATGGTTCTATGGAATAGCCACTGCCTCCTATTAATAAATATTGACCATATCTATTATCTTCAAAATCTCTCTTCAAAACACTTGTTAAAAACTGTTTGATCATGTGCAGAACCTGGCCATCTACACACAATATCCCTGATCCGTAGTTCAGCATCGGTGCATTTAATGCAAAATAACCCTTCCTGCATTGTCTCCTCCCACAGAATCCATCTTAATCAGACTACAGTCAATAGCCCCAATACATCTTGGAAATTGAGCAATTCTATAGAGTTTTTCGACTTCACTTTCCATTTCTGCGACAGTATCATACTGCCGTCATAAGCAAAAACACAGTAACTACGTAAATGTTGAAACTGAGAAAAACATCATAGACTAAAAGACTATGCCAACCTTTTACAGTAGCTTCACAACTTCCTCTTTTGCGCTAGTAAATTTATTCGATTAAAATATGTTCTATGTAAGAAAATACATACTAATATTTTATTAATTTTGTTGTTCGAAAAGCGATTTTGTGTTTTTACATAGTGTTCAATAAGTTCTGGAATTAGCTTATACTAAGTAAGAACATAGCATGTGTGTTTTCTGTGTTTCTAAGTAGTGGGGAGCATGGCGGAACGAGAATTTCTGCTAAGGAAGAACCCAGTATGTATGTTGATAATGCGTTCTTATTATGCACAAATATTTAAAAATAAAAAATTACATAAAACAATTAACTGCGAAAGAATTTATAAGATGAATTTAAAAAAATACAACACACTTTCAAAAAAAAAAAAATTATTGATGTTCCAAGGCAATTGGCAAAGGACCCCACACAAATCTTATGGAAATTGGGTCCCGGTCAAATTCGCTGAATTTTTGATATGTGATAGAGTTCATCATACTGGTCAATTGTCTCAATGGCCACAAAGCTCAAAAATGGATAGTTTGGCCGGTACAGAGCTTTAAAGCTCCGAATATCCTCCACGGATTTATGTATATGCGCAGTGTGTATAGACTTTTGAAATAGCCTATTTCATTTTTTTTATTATCTAGGTTTATATTTTTGAGGTTGCTGAATTCAGATCTGTTGTTAGATTTTCAAAATTGACAGTTGGCAGCTGTCAAATAGCTGTCAACTGTCAATTTTGAAAATCTAACAACAGATCTGAATTCAGCAACCTCAAAAATATAAACCTAGATAATAAAAAAAATGAAATAGGCTATTTCAAAAGTCTATACACACTGCGCATATACATAAATCCGTGGAGGATATTCGGAGCTTTAAAGCTCTGTACCGGCCAAACTATCCATTTTTGAGCTTTGTGGCCATTGAGACAATTGACCAGTATGATGAACTCTATCACATATCAAAAATTCAGCGAATTTGACCGGGACCCAATTTCCATAAGATTTGTGCGGGGTCCTTTA
>NW_019417071.1:136118-143873 GCF_000390285.2 Anoplophora glabripennis
TAAGGGTATCTATAGCTTTTCGTATAAACTGGTAAATCATCTTTCATTCGTATCTCGTGTTTTACTGTATTTGTAAAGGTTAAATTGTCGTTAGTTTTTTGAAAAACGTCACTATATTCTTGACAAAGTTTAGTCAGTTTTATTTTTTCCTCGGGATTTAGATGATCAGTTCTTAACAAATTATTAATTTTTAAGTTGGAATCTAGATGATTTTTAGTATGGAATGAATAGTCAAAAACAGTGTAGTTTGTAAGGGGTTCAATTTTTATGTCATTAAGGTCAAAGTATGCTGGTTGGTGACTATAATTGTGTAATTCGATTATTAAGGCTTTGTTTTGTACTGTAGATATGGTGTTTGGTAAGTAATACTTATCTTTTTGAATTTCATGAATGTAAACTTCGGTGTTCTCTGGGATTTCCACAGGAATACTGAGTTTTGATATTTCTCGTTCGTTTAATTTTATATTAGGTCTGTCATATAATAAGGGTAATGAAAAATTTTGATTAAAAATTTGGTTTTCAGTGAACGAAATATTAATTTGTAGTTTCAATATGTCTTCAAGTCCTAAAGCTCCGTCAAAATATTCATGGAAATCATACAGAATTATATCTAGGGAAACGTCGTCATTAAATTCAGGAAAACAAGGGATTTGAGCTTGTTTTTCTATAGTTATTTCACCAATTCCGGTTTTTAGTTTTAAAGGGTCATTCTTGATAAATTGTGGGCAGTATTTTTCTACAATGGAGGGTTTCAGAAGAGTTTTTGAACTACCTGTATCGATAAGGAGTTTAATAGGAGGATATTGCAGTTGAATATATGGAAGGGGGCTATAAGAAGATATGTTATGAAAATCATATATTATGGGTTCGAATTTTGGGGGTTGGTATTCTCGAAAAAAGTATTATCTAATTCATCATCCCAATTCTCAAATTCTTCTGCATCGATTTGTTCTTCAACAGGTTCTGGAGGTATTTGTAATTCATTCAATTGTTCATAAGTTAAATGCCCATTGCCTAACATTACGGAGAGTTGATCTTGTAAATTATCAGATGACCAACCTTGTGGTGTTATGTCAGTTTCTGAATGAAATGATTCATGTGTAGGTCGCGAGATAGACCTATTAATTGTAGATGTTTGCATCGGTGTTGGTTTATTTGTATTCACGACTTGCCCTGGTTTCCAAACATTTTTACCAAAAACTTGATTGTTTGTTGGGAAATTAGGTTTCATCATTGGTCTAGAATTCGTTTGAATAGGTCGTGAGGACCATTCATTTTGGTTTTTGAATTGAGAAGGATTTTGGAAATTTCTGAATTGAGGAGAATTTTGAGGGTTTCTAAATTGAGGAGGATTTTGAGGGTTTCTAAATTGAGGAGGATTTTGAGGGTTTCTAAATTGAGGAGGATTTTGTTTTTGGTGTGAATAAGATTGTAAAGGTGATTGGTGTTGTTGGGTTTGTTTAAGTGATCTTTGATAAGACTGAAATTGTTGTTCTTTTGTAATAAATGTTACTGCTTCGTTTAGATCGTTTATTTCCTTAGTACGGACCATTTGTTGTAAATATGTCGGTAAATTACTAACATAAGTGTCTAAGCTTAATTTATTATAAACAATACTTAGTGCTCGCTTAACCTCTATGCTTTCACCAGATTGTTTTAGTTTCGACATGAGTAATGATTGATGTTGTAAAATACGATTACTAAAGCCAATAAGAGTTTCTGCTCTTGCATCAAAGACAAGGTGTATAAGATCTTGTTGTAAGGTAGGTAGATCACGTGGATCTCCAAATGTTTCGATCAATAGATTTCTAATCTGTTCCCAATTGTTGAGTTCGAGACGGGTAGAAACATTTGTTTGAGCTTGTCCCGTTAATTTGCTTTTGATTGCTCTTAAAATGAATTTATTTTGAATCTCGTTATTTTCCGTATAGTAAGATGTAACGAGTTCATCACAGGCGGCTAAAAAATCATTNAAATAGGCTATTTCAAAAGTCTATACACACTGCGGATATACATAAATCCGTGGAGGATATTCGGAGCTTTAAAGCTCTGTACCGGCCAAACTATCCATTTTTGAGCTTTGTGGCCATTGAGACAATTGGCCAGTATGATGAACTCTATCACATATCAAAAATTCAGCGAATTTGACCGGGACCCAATTTCCATAAGATTTGTGCGGGGTCCTTTTGCCAAAAAGTTTTTCTATTGTCCGGAATCACGCCTCCTAATTTTTGTAAAATATCTTTTTTCTTATCTTCCGGTATACCGCAACATTCTTCCTTTGCGTTGGGTCTTTCCATAGATTTTGTTGTCTTTTTGTTTAAAAAATCTAATTCTATCATTGGCGCATCATACTCGTTTCGATACTGGAAAAAAAAACCTACTGTTTTAATGATACTAGATAAAGAAAATTATACTTTACCATGATGGTTCGCTTGCCCCTTTCTACCTTTATATTAACCATGTCTGATAAGTATGGTCGCGGATTTAACTTGTTTACTTTATATAGAGAGGTGTGGTCTTTTCAATAGTAAAAATTGCTGAAATGCATTTCATGGACATCAGATTTTCCTTTGTTGGCTCGTTTTACTGCTGACACAAAGTCCCCAAAATCATAAGTTTTTCCTTGGTGTTTCAACGACAGTTCAATTTGATGGTGAAAATGGTCACAGCTCATAAAAGTATGACCCGGTTCGAAATAATAAAATTCAATAGATTTCGCTTCTATTTCATGGGAGTTGATAATATATACTAGGAATGTAAATAATGCCCAGTTTTTGTTCTGACTAGAGCAATTGTCTAGCCACACGATTAATTCTTTTTTGTCCTATTTCTTAACATAAAGATGTAAAATGTGCTGATTATGTCTTCTTTGGACCTTCCAGATACTGCTTCATGCCACAAGAGGCGTTACTTTAGATCGTTTACCTAAAGGTACAAAGCTTTCGTTGTAAACTACAATGCGCTTAGTGAACACTACCCTTTTGAAACAATCTATTCTTGGCAACATAATTACTTTTTGAAGGTCTGCAGAGACACAAATAACATCATCTGTTTCTTTTCTTTCAGACCAGCGTCTATATTCTTCTCTCGCTTTAGCTGCTCGTTTTATGTGTTTTAGCCAAGCTTGGCAATCATTACAATTTTCTTGTAAATTATCTTTTGTGTGATCTTTGTTGTGAAATTGGAACTCCTCACAACTTTCGCATTCTTCATATCCTAATCGCGTAAAACTAATGTTTTTTCCTTTTACGGCCTTACGATATAGATCATAGGAGCATTGAACATTAGGAAATTTTTCTAAAAAATCTTTATGCATGCTTGCAATTGTAACATCACTAGGTAAATAACGACGATTCGGAGTATGTTCCCGTCGATAGTGAGAAACGCAAGGATGGTAAGTTTATATGTGCCGATCTATTTCCTCCCGACTAATTTTATTTACTGATGGTTGCTTTCCGCGCCCGTCTCTGGAAGAGGTTCAATTTTTTCCTTACTAGTTTTCCCAAGTATCGAATTTACCACCCAGTCATTACTCTTTTTATAACCCAGCGTTATTAAAAAAAAGGTTTGCATACTCTATGTCGTTGTCGGCTTTCGTCACATAACGAGAAAATGTATGTATTTTTGCTTTTAGGCTCAACCGATGGTTTTTTAACGTCAACTCTGCTGGAATAATTTAGAATAAACGATCGTCATTCTTTGAAAGTTTAAATTCCAAAATTGTGAATTAATATTATTTCTCTGCATCCCTGTAATTTTTGATACGCACTTTCGCCTGCATTTGGCTACATCACAAGGTGGTAACACAGGATGTTGCTCTTTCAGAAGTTGCATTTTTTTATTTTTTCTTTGTTTTAAAGATTCAGCATATTTATTTCTTTTCCTTAGATGCCCTTTCTTCGTAAGAGGTTGTTCTTCTAACCAGAGAAATTCCATTAAACTTTCTACTTGAATAATAATAATTTATATACTTACGATTTTCATTTTCATTCCCTTTGTCTAATCCTTGATCATCATCATTTGATAGCCTTTCAATATTTTGTGCTTCCGGTAAGTTTATGTCGTCTTCATCAGATATTTCTGGCACATAATCTTGATCGAGTAAATTGTCAGCTTCAGTGTCTGATTGAATATTATCTATATGAGAAATTTCATTCAATTTATTGTCAATGTTGTTATTTAATTCAAAATGATTCATGACAATTAAATGTTCTGATATTGGCTCAATAGGAAAAGTTTCGTTTATAACTTCAATAATAGGTAACTGGTTTTCTGATATTGTTGCCATGGGAACAGTTTCGTTTATAATTTCAATAGGCAACTGGTTTATATCGAATTCTTGATTCAAGTCATCGTTGCTGAAGAAGTAGTTGCTAGTCGAACTGTTAAGAGTTTCGACAGTCGTCTTTTCAACATTACAACACATCTCAACCATTTACTTTCCTCGACTATAGTTCCTACTGTCCATTCTGGCCTAATTAGAATTCAAATTGAAATTAGTTTTTATCGATAATTATTAATATTGCAAAACGAAACTTGTTTGAACGTAACCTCACTTTATTAAGAATTGATTTTGATAAACTAAATCATTGTATGTAAAATCAGTTTACTTACTTTTTGTTGTATGACTCAAATGAGTAACACAAAAATATATGTTAGTCCAGAAACTAAAAACTGAATTTACAACACTACAATTTGAACAACTAACTGCAGAGTAACAACTTGCGGCGTGAACAATTTCACCAAAATATGTTAATTGCTTAGCAAGAACCCAGTAACTTATAGTTACTAAGCGAAAACACGGCAATTTATTAAAAATACTGTGTTTTTACGTATGACACTTTAGGTACTGTGTTTCTGCTTAGCAGACGTAGATATTTTTCTATTTTACGGGGTTTTGTGAATTGGATTTTTCATGTGTAGAGTTATTTTACCATGTTTTTACTCAGCAGGGTCATAGAATAACGCTTCATGACTGCTAAAATGGAATTAACTCATTTTGTTAAATTTTTTAAGTTACTGTGTTTTTGCTTATGACGGCATCATACATTTTAACGTATTGTGGTCTTAATGAAGCAATAGCATATGAGACTGTTTGCACTATTCTACTAGCCGAACTTTTTGACACACCCATGAAATCTCCTGCAGAAATCAACATGATACCAGTTGCATAAAAACGTAAGGCTAACAATAGTTGCACTTTTGATTATATGCATCCACATCTAAAATTTATAAAAATAAATAATTTCAGAAAATCCTGAAAGGTTATACAAATATTTCTTCATCTTCTGAAGAACTAGAGATTCTCAACTTTTTTATCTCAAATAACTACAACCACGTATAATGTGTGCTACAACTACTCAAATGGCTATCAGGTTATCAAAATATACCGGCTGTAAGAAATTAAACTTACTGCTCTATTGAACAACTTGGTACCATATTCCTGAATTTCCACCTCCAAGCATTCCATGGTACTTATTGGAATCTCAAATAAATTCAGAAAATTGTCATCTTCCTCGTAAATCGGAGCATTTCTTTCTTTAATTACATTTTGTAAACCCTCATATAATTGGAGAATGTTAGCCCTTATTAAAGTCAATTTTTTAAAAATTTCAGACAAAATATTCTGAAAGAAAAATATTTTTAAAACGTTAATATTTGTATAAACACATTAATAATGAAGATTTTTCATTTTCTTTAGTTCCAAAACAACAAGTAACAAAAAAATAATATCCAAAGGAAATTCTTCTTAGTAGCCCACTAAGCAAAAAACCTCTGCAAGTAGTGTTAAATAAGTTTACTCAAGAATTAGAACCTCGCTTGTGACTTCTTGTGCGAAGCTTATTAACCTCCAACAGAGGCACAAATGTCAGCCACAGATCACATACTATATATGACTTGTAAACCTACTGAAATACTGCTAACACACTAGAATTTAAATAGGTTAAAAGTTACTTCTTGCGCACATCGCCCTGGTAAATTTTTTAATGCTTACATTGTAGTGATATATAATACTTCGCTATAATTTTTTTTTAGCGATTCTTTGTTGTGATGTAAAATATATACAATTGTTATGAAATTTCGCAGTGTAAATGTTAATTCTTATAGTAATAAATTTGCAATTAATAATATTAATACACTTTAGTAAAAATAGGTAGTTACCCCGTGAGTCCAGAGGATATCACATACAGTTATCTTAAAGATAACTGTACACTACTTCTGCATGATGTCGTAACTTTATCGTTCTATAGGGTGAAAATAAGAAAAAAATTTACCTAAAAATAACATCATAGATTCATTCCACACCTTTTAGAAATTTCAATATTTTTGAAAGTTTTTCATAATCATCCTTAAAATATTAAGATTTCAAGAAAATGTCAAATATAAATTTATACTAATTATTGTTGTGGTTAAACTCGCTCACATTACAAACATCCAAGGACATCATTTCACTTATAAGAAAATAAAATGATTACATAAAACAGATAATGCAAATTTAGGAGCGTTTTTATAAAAAAAAAATCACAAATATTTTAAAGGAAAAATATATTCATATACAGAGTGACCCATTAGTGTAACAAAGTTCAGCTCACTTACGGTTAACCTAATAAACAAGTGTTTTTAAAAAAAGTTTGCACCAGATCAAATTTCTCACATTTTAGATTATATAGGATGCTCCATAACGTTATTATTTAAAGTGGAGCACCCTGTACATTATATTGAATTTACATCTTTTCTTGGATTTAAAGACCACTTTGATAAGTATATAATGAATCTAAAAGTCAAATAAGTTTGCTGTTGTTGAAATAAAATAAAAGAAAGACGTTTACTGCCTTCAAAGCTATCAAATACAAAAATTTTTCCATATCCGTAAAATATAAATATATATCCGATCAGGTTAACGGCATAAATTAAGGGAATGTCAACCAGCCGCTTACGTCATAAGTCTAAGTTAACGGCAGCCCTTAAACATCTAAAGTTGGAAGTATATTATTTTTTTCCCCTTTACTTTCCTCCCTTATTCTTCTTTGCTTCGAATTTCGTAGCCAATCCTTGACATGGACATCAAAATCCTTCTTAGATATTTCAAACTTTTTATAAACAGCATCTACAAAGAGATACAAGTTGACTTGAAATTTTATACCAAGAAACTATTAAAGTACTACATTTTAAGAATAGATTTATAAAGTATATACTGGAATTTGAAGTGCTTAATAAAATGTTAGAGTATTGCATCACGAGAGACTTAGCTTAATGGGAGATAGAGAATGCCTAGTATAACCAGAATCGCTATTAGAAATACCAGTTATGACATAAAAAAATTAACTGTTACTTACGGTACTCCTGTCCAGGAACACAATTCACCCAGNCCAAACCAATTCAGTAAAGACCTCGATAAAGACACGTGGATACATCTTACAAAAAAATCGATACAAAACGAAACGGCACAAATATCTCCAATACCGTTAGAGATAGATATAGGGAACCTATACATAGTTTGAAAGAGTTTTAAATTTCCCAACTCCCAAAGTAAAAATATACTGGGCGTTCCATTTAAAATAACCAAGTTATTGCTGTTTAAAGTTGAGAGAAGTATTCGGCAGTTCTTTGAACACTCTGTATAATACTATGTGACAACAAATATAACAATTTATAACTTCAAGGATCTAAAATAGACCCTCAAAGCTGCTTCCTTAAAATTATTTTTTTATTGCTAATATTAAATTTCTACGCCATGCTTGCTTTTTCACT
>NW_019417072.1:0-46021 GCF_000390285.2 Anoplophora glabripennis
GACTTCAGTACGAAGGTAAGGCAGAAATGGGAAAAAATAAGTTAAGTTTCACTGTCTCCTAATTTTTAAGCCGATCATCTTTTGGAATATCCAGTATAAACTTCCAAAAAAGTATATGGTTAGTAAATATACAATTTTTCATTCAAAGACTTCAGTATGTAGGTAAGGGAGAAATGGGGAAAAAATAAGTTAAGTTTCACTGTCTCCTGATTTTTAAGTTGATAATTTTTTGAAACATCCAGTATAAACTTCCAAAAAAGTATATGGTTAGTAAATATACAATTTTTCAATCAGACTCCAGTACGTAGGTAAGGCAGAAAAGGGAAAAATTAAGTTAAGTTTTTCACTGTCTCCTGATTTTTAAGTGGATATTTTTTGGAACATCCAGTATAAACTTCCAAAAAAGTATATGGTTAGTAAATATACAATTTTTCAATCAGACTCCAGTACGTAGGTAAGGCAGAAAAGGGAAAAATTAAGTTAAGTTTTTCACTGTCTCCTGATTTTTAAGTGGATATTTTTTTGGAACATCCAGTGTAAACTTCCAAAAAATTATATGGTTAGTAAATATACAATTTTCCATTCAAAGACTTCAGTAAGTAAAAATAAAGTTGAAAGGGAAAGGAAAATTTTGTCAGCTTTATGAAACATCCAGTACAAAACATCTGGTTAATAAGATATGATTTGTCATAAAAATATTGCAATCAATAAATTTTTGAAATATAAAGAACACTCCTGACCGTTTGAGCTTCAACACATTTTTTTTAGACACTGTAGAAAAAAGTTTTTGAAAATGTACATATTTTTTCTTTACGAAAAGGTTTAAAAAGATAAATCCATATATAAAATTAAATTGCGGCAATATGTAAGAAATAAATCTTAGGTTATCCCGTTTTCACCGCTGCACTAACGTCTTTATGTGAAGCTTGTTGTCTGTATCTGTATTCTGCCACAAAATCGTCCGCGAAATATTCAGAATGGTATAAAACAGAGAAATAACATTCCACGATCTGGAAGTCTAGCTCCAACTTATTTCGATAATTCTCAACTTTTGACATTTGTGGACTAATACGAATGCAATTTATAGTAATTAACGAAGCAAATGTACTAATTAATACAAAGGTGATAGGGTTTAGGTACTACTGTTTGTTTTAAAATTAGAAAGAAATATTCAATTTTTAGTGGGTACTTACAGCAAATCGAGACATACAGCAGGTAGGAAAAAATGTAAATAAAAACGTAATGATAAATAAATACCTGTATATATCGTAGGGTAGCTATGTATTAAAGTTTAAAAGAGGCCTGGAAAGATGAAATAACAACAATCCCCAACCCTAGAACGACTTTAGCTTTTGGCGTCAAATTTATTTTGACGTTTCAATCTGACATCAATCGCGATTGTCATGTTTCCGTCGATGGGCGGTGCCGTCTGCCGACTCGTTTCATCCCTGTTCCGCGCGAAAAATCGCCGGCACCCGTCCCGGAAAAGGAAAATTTCACATCGAATACGTTAAGAAATCGTTTTCAAAATATGACGTTTTAATGAAGAATGAAACGAAGGGCGCTTCGCGTCATTCGTCTGGCCGAATCGCGGCTCACGAAAAGACCCTTTAAGCCCGGCAAATCGCCGTTTTTCGCGGTTGAGTGTGGGAGCGAGAGGAGATTGCAGATTTTAAAGTAAAGTAAAAAGCGGCCGCATTTCGATTCCGCGTTAATTTCATTAAACATTGTAAATAAAAAGTTTGAAAAATGCATGTGGTAGGCAAATAAAACATATTCCTACATAATATTTAAATAAATAAGTAGAAAATAGCGACAATAAAAAATAAAAAAGCTCCAACCGCTCACGATTCGAACCGGTGTCCCGCGGGCGGACAGCTGACGTCCAGTCCCTCGAGCTATCCCAGACACTCGATGAGATGTCCTTGTATAAGTTATTTAACGGTCCGCATCGGCTCGAACTCGAAGAAAATTTTGAAACGTTCAAATTCCGTTTTTTCGTCGCGATATCGATCGCGAGAGACGGAAATCGGTGTCGGACGTGAAAATAACGACCCGTACGTCCCGGAAAACGTCTAGAAGAGCGAAATTCCGGGGGGCAATTTTCATTATCGGACGGTGGGCGTTTCCGACATGTTGCGTCTCTGTTCGGCTCCGCGCCTAGCCGAGGTGCCCCGGGAAATCAAAGTTTTACCTGGGAAAACGCGGGGAAAACGTCGCGAAAATACCGTTATCGGACGCGGGAACGACCACGCGGGGCTTCCCCCCCGGATCTCGTCGCTTCGCGACTCGCGCGGGAAGCCTTAGCGCATGCCTTAGACCCCTTTTCGCGGCCCGGCGTGGGAGCGAGAGGAGATTGCAGATTTTAAAGATATAGAATTGAAGAATTGATATTTGTGGTGTGATTCTTGGGTTGTTCTGAGTTGAATATTTACTTCCTCGAACTTATTGCAAACGTTCGTCAGCAATTGTGCATCACAGATTCTTACAGAATTAAACCAATGGCGTCATGTTTGATCTGAGCATAACCCAACTGATATCCTGTCCCGATGATGGAGTCCTGAAGATTTGCTTAATTGCGGAATACGGTAACATGGACTTGATTGGCTCTCAATAGATGAACTATTGTGACCAAAATCTGGATTTGTGGTAGTATAAGACTTACCTGAGTTGAAAAACGCCAAAATGTCATTTCATACTAACATTTACAGTCCATTTCGGTGGGTTTTTAAATCTTTCTAGGTTGAAGCGTACTGTTGCGTATGTTCTTTGGTTCATGACAAATTGTAAGGCAAAAATAAATCGTCAGAGTGATCACTTAATTGTAATTGAGTTAAATATGGCAATGAAGGTATTGATTAAAATGTCTCAAAAGCAATGTTTTCCATACGAGATAAACTACTTGCAAAATGACAAATTCTTAAAATCTACAGGATGTTTGATTGGATTGGCTCCCTTTTTTGATAGTGAGGGTATAATTAGAGTTGGTGGTAGAATCCAATTGTCTGATTTTAAGTTTGAAAAAAAAGCAATCAGCAATTATTTATGCAAAACCTCCATTGACAGTAGGTACTGATCTTTTCGTTCAAACATGTAAAGCTTTTACATGCAGGACCTCAATTACTGTTATCATTGATTCGAGTATTGGCCTCTAGGAGGACAAAACTTAGCAAAGTATGCAGTCCATAAATGCATCAAATGTTTTCGTGCAAAACCTGTCAGCAAAACACCAGTCATGAGTATGTTGCCAGAATTGCGTGTCCGTCCAATGTCTCCTTTTCATTCAACGGAAATCGATTATGCTGGTCCATTTATGATTAAATCAAAACCTGTCCGTTGGGCAAAAATCAAAATATTACGTTGCCCTATTTGTACCCTTTTCAACAAAAGCAATCCACCTAGAATTGGTATTTGACCTATCAATGGAAGCATTCATTGCTACATTTCGGAGGTTTGCTTCTCGACAAGGCAAACCGCAATACGTTTTTTCGGATAATGGGCGAAATTTTGTAGGTGCAAATGTAGAATTACAACAATTAGCTAGTTTCCTTGCGTAACAAGCACAGTACTTAATCAGTGCGAGGCAGTCGCCAACTCAATACCCATTGCTCCTCTATCCTGTGACCAAGTTCAAGGATTCTTATTCAGCTTCATTGATTTATATTTTCCGGTAAGTGATTCACTGGAGTATTTAATTTTTAAAGCAAAAATTAAGTCACCTTTATTTGCATTCTGTGTGTTTTATCTTCCACCTCGTATTAATATCAATACGTGTTTTACGGATTTTAATATTTTTTCCTTTTTGTGCCCTTCTTTTGATGAAGTGGTTTGTGTAGGTGATTTTAATGTGGACTTATTTAATTTAGATAACCCTCTCAGTCATTGTCTTGAAACATACAATTTCTCTCAACTAATTAATGAGCCTACGAGGATTTCTCGCACTTTCAGCGCACTATTGGATCCAATTTTTATTTCGAATTCTGATATTGTAACTGCTTGTGGAACAATTTCTACCGATTTTATTTCTGACCATAGAATGGTATTTTGTGATTTAAATGTTAAGAAAAACAATATTAATAAATTTATTAGATATCGATGTTTTTCTAATTTTAATTACAATCTGTTTTATCAAGACTTAATTAATCTTCCGTGGCATAGGATTTTGCGTGAGGAAAATATTAACACAAAAATTTTAATTTTTAATGAGTTTATTATTAGTGTATTTGATAAGCATGCACCTCTAAAAGAAGTCAAAGTGACTAAGCCTAAAGCACCTTGGTAACGGCTAATTTAAAAATCTTTATGGCGCAAAGGAATCGTGCTTTACAAAAGTTTAAGCAAACTAAAAGCGAAGACGATTGGCTGGAATACAAACGACTGAGAAATTTTGCTGTGTCTGTCATTAGAAGTGAGAAAAGGCATTATTTAAACACACTTACAAGAGATAATGATCCGCACAAAACTTGGAATGCACTTAGTGACCTGAGTGTGTGATGTAATAAAGTGAATTGTCTTCCACTACATTTACGAAAACCTAATAAATTAAAAATATATTTTTCTGAATTTTTACAAAACAATTCCAGCTGTGCAACAAAAACAGATTTTTACAAAAATAATACATTTAACAATGATATTAGTTTCGCTTTCCGGCTTGCGACAGTATCTGAGGTTAATTATTATTTAAATAGTTGTAGTAAGAAGTCTAAAGGTGTTGATGAGATATCATCTATTATGTTAAAATACTGCAGTCCATTTATATTATTATTATTTATTATTTATTATTTATTATTATTATTATTATTATTATTGTTATTATTGTTATTATTGTTATTTGTTATTATTGTTATTATTGTTATTGTTGTTATTGTTATTATTGTTATTATTGTTATTCTTGTTATTCTTGTTATTATTGTTATTATTGTTATTATTGTTATTCTTGTTATTCTTGTTATTCTTGTTATTCTTGTTATTCTTGTTATTGTTGTTGTTGTTATTGTTGTTGTTATTGTTGTTGTTGTTGTTGTTGTTGTTGTTATTGTTGTTGTTATTGTTGTTGTTATTGTTGTTGTTATTGTTGTTGTTATTGTTGTTATTGTTGTTATTATTGTTATTATTATTTAGTTAATGGTTATAGGTACATATTAAGAGCATTTCCTCATGTTACGTTTTGGTTTCGATTGTCAAAGGTTTCGATTTCTTTGAATATGTATTTTACTCTTAGTTATTGACTATTGTAAACTTGTATTTCATATTTGAATTGTCGTAGGAATATTTATGGATTGAACGTCTTCTAGACTCTTCAGTGCTGGAGAAATGATCAGAATGTAGTTCACCATAATTTTCCTACTTCATTTTTAATTATGACATTAGTTGTTGTCAACGGTCTTCTTGTATGCACCGTCAATGTAAAATAAATGTATACCTGTGAAATAGTTGGTTTATTGGAAGTAACCAAAAAAGGGAAGTGAAATACCAACAACTTGAGGTCAATGGGGTATTAACAGTTTTGTATAAAATATGTATTAGAGTATGGATATGATAAGCAACTAGAATCACAATGAGATGTCGATGGGAAATTTAGTAAAAAAGAAACTATATTCCATTAAAAATTATATTTTTACATTTTATTTAATTCCACAACTTTTTTGGTGTATTAATTACTATTTTACGATCCACTAAACATTCAATAGTACTGTTAGTATTTATAATACTAAGAAAAATGTCAACGAGATGCTTACTTAGTTTTTGATTGACAATTCCGTTGAAACAGAAAATTTTTTGAAACGTATATAACTCGAATTCAAAACACTAGTTAAATGTAATTTTTTTATTCATGACTAAATATCCATTATGCATTTTAGGTTCCTGGTGATACGCATTTTATATCTATTTAATTTTATTGATTTTGTATTTCGTAAGTCCTTATTGCTTTACCGAATACCATATTTGTCACTAATGAAGTGCGCCATACGCGAAGTCTGGAGACCTTGTTGATCTAAGTCTGGTTTAACAGAGGTGATCCTTACCCTAACCATATAAACTTATGCTTAAGCTTATGGCAAATAATGAAAAAAATGTATAATTAATTTTTAATAATGGAGATAAAGAAATTATAAATTATATTAAGCTAGTACTGCGGAAGAGTTAGGACATGTTACGCCAAGGCTACCGTTTAGTCCGCGTGTGTTATGCATCTTGTATTCGGCCAGCTCAAATATGCATTTAATATGAAGTAAATAATTTCGAACAATTATCATACTTCATTTTCAATAATTTTGAAATATATATTTTGTTAATTCAATATTTCTAATATAATTCAATTTAATTTCTAATTTATTTGATTATCTCCGTTAATAAAAAGCTTTTACTATCTATATTTTTTATTCAATATCAATCACATAGCTAAATTTGTGAATATATATTAAGAACCACCTTTGTTTAATAACAATTTAATCAAAGCAAGTATCTACACTATATCATTTAAGGCCTTTTTCTGGAAAACTTTTACTCCGGTGAAATTTTACAGCAGTAATTTGTTATGTAAAAACAGACACTGCATCAAAATTGTAAGAGATAATTAAAAAAGAGACGTGTTAAAAAATTAGGTCAAATGATTTACGCCGTCCCCTGTGGGTATACCCATGATTAGAATTAAAATGTCCCTCAAAAATACAGTTTTTTTTTTCAGTAATTTATATATCAAAATTCATACCCCTCTCTAAAATTCTTCAATAAAAAAAATTGACAATAATTCCTGCCCAGATGTTAATTGATTGGAACTGATGATGATGCGAAACAATAGTGGCATGAGGATTTTCATCAGCCCATACATGTGTGTTGTGTAAATTGGTGGTACCATTTTTGGTAAACCTTGCTTCATCCGTGAAAAGAATAGTGCTAATAAAGTTTACATTATTTCGTTGCTGATCCAATAGCCAGTTTGCAAACTGCACTTTACGAGGAAAATCTTCAGGAATCAGTTTATTATTTTTTGCAAATAGTATGGATATAACAACTGTTCTTGAAGAGGTGTATTATGGTTTTCGATGTATTGAACTGTGTTGATAATAATTTTCGAGTGCTCGTTGATCGAGTGTCTTCTACGGCAATTAAAAAATTTCCTCTAATTGCGGCGTACGTACGGTTCTTCTCAGACCAGCATCAGAACTATTTTTTCCAAATTTTCATACAAATATGAAGTCAATAATTTATATTCTCCCTTAGATGTTGGTCAACTCGTTGAAATGTCTTCTGGTTTGGAGCACGATTAGGAAATCTGTCGTGCTATAACCTGGCTTGTAAAACACTGCAAGACGCAAGACCATACATGAGATGCATATCTGCATACTCAATAAGCGTGTATTCCATATTTCGAATTAATTCACAATTAAATTCACCAAGAAATCCAATCGGTAAATTAATAACTGCCACAATTTAACCATCTCTCACTGTTTCAGAGGGTAGCAATGTTAACGCGAAATGCTGCACGCATTCCCTGAAAATAAAACGTATATCTATTTTCCATAAAACATTGCAATTGCAGCCGCTATATGGCTACTGGAAATCGAATTTTTTAACTATGTAGGTATAATTTAAAAACTACAAAAAATATTGAAGTTCTGTTTATTAGGTACTGGTCATTTATCCGCACAAAATTGCTAGTATTTGTAAAATCACATAGGTACCCCAGTATGGCATCAAAAATAGAATACACTAAAAAACCTTTAGTTATCATATCTGTTAATATCTGATTTATCTACTATTATTTGTTTTTCTATTAGCAATAAAATTAATCCTCTTTAATAATTAATAAATTATCACTTACATTATGACACTGGAAATTTTAAGACATTTATATTGTCCCAGTAATATATCACTATCATTTCAGACCACATTTCGCTTGAATCTATTATAAAAGTAACACAAGACACATAGTTAGTCTTTTAAAGTGAAATGTCATTGTATTCTAAATGGATTCGTAGTAGAAGTAAGGATGAAGTGCCATTTATTAAGCCCAGAAGTAATTCATTGGATCCAAGAAGTTTGGAACTATCTGGAATTGGAAATTTTGCAGTTTATCAAAATGTATGAATTTTATTTCTTGTTACTATATACTTATAGTTTTTTAGGATAAATTAAAAAGAAACTGAATCTTATATAATAATATACCAACATTGTAGGTGAAATATAAACGTTGCTAATTAAAAAAATATTAACGTGATATTTATATATTAACAATTACCATAAGTACATACATTAAGTGATAACACTGATAATTGATTACGAGTGCACATCTGATAAAGATGTTTTCAACACGTTATCACATAACGAAACGTAGTATGAATGACGTATAATAGATAATATATAAGTTGATAATGTTAGATAAGAAAGAGATAATTTGCCTTCACAATGTTAGGTCGGCCGCTTCCTTCTTTTCTTGTTACACTGCCCGTTTCACGAAAAACATTAACACAACGCTGAACTGCACTTTGAAAAATTTTGTACTCAACAACGCCGGGAAATTGATTTTGAAATTCTATGAAACATTCCTCAATAGAATACTTCTATATTCCATCAATCTTGCGTCCATTTCTAAAGTAGGACTCTATGATAAACACTTTTTGTTCTTGAGAAAACACCATTTTAAACGCTTTTTAAAACGAAAATATTCAAATTTATAGCGGCGATATAGCGCTTTGACAGATGACGTTTAAGTTCATTTGCTATACGCTACGCCCTACGTCCAAATTTTCAGAACCAACTTGACCACGTTTTTATTTGAACGCTCGTTATGTATCTAGTTAATATATAAGAAAAATTGCTTTGAAAGAAAAATGCACAACTTCATTGCTTTTGTAGAGTTTATATTTCATCGAGCAAACATTGAATTGTTTTATTTTGCATTTTGAACACCCATAATTGATGTTGATGTTTATAACAGCAAGAAACAAAATATGTAAAGGCATATCACTATAAACAAATAAGATTAGAAATAAGGAAACATCGACATTAAAGTAGGTAGATTGTCAAACTCAAACTCATATAGCTGGCAAGTCCTACAAAACCGGTTATTCACAAGAACAACGAAGAGGGCCACAACTATTTTAAAATCACTCTAACACAGAAGCCCCAATTTTATAGTTTACAGCGCTACAAAATAAAAAATAAAAGTGCCCTAGAAACGGGCAAAGTATTCGCCCCAGCGCACCTTAAAGTATGGTAGCATATTTATATGAAACGATCCGCCTATGTAGCACATAACAACCCTCCGATTGGCTAGATAGGCAAACTACGTCTTAAAACTTTATTTATTTGAAACGCAATAAGCACGTTTACGTGGTGTCTTATGGAGGAAAGAACATTTAAATAGAGATCTAGTTTCGATCGAAATTCAGTTCATATCCAGCTTTTGAATAGTTCTTACTCGATTGTGATACAAAAAATTAGTTCCAATTCAACTGTAAAAAAGTTATTACTTATTCGACTTTGCGTCGATAATATATTATTGAAAGGTTTTACCTTATAAAAGTTTGCTCCAGTGCATATTAAAATCTAGCCTAGTCCTAGAAAACAAATTCACGATACCCAAAAGGTATTTTTCCAAAATTATTGTTCATTTACTAGATATAAAATTTCACTATTTTAGTTCGAAATATTTTTTGAATATAACTCAAATTTTTCGACATAGTTGGTGAAAATATATTTATTCATAATTATTCATATTCTATTTATTACTTATTTGTTCTTATATATTTTTTATCGTACTTATATTTATTTATTGGAAAATCGTAGTTGTTTTATATCATAAATATTAACTAAACTTTGAAACTATCATATTCGATGCAGAGTAATAAATCATTGCCTGTCAAGGGATCTAGTGCCATACGCTGTTAAAGGTTTTAGAAATTGAATAATTTCTTTATACATTATGAAGGGACGAAGGGATCAGTTCACGTCTGGCAGCCTTGTTCCTACAAAAATTCCTTTATTCTCATAAATTATTTATAATAAATGTAATTTATTATAAAACCAATTTGTTTTTTAATTTCCACATATGTACTACATTTTACCTCTGTACGCGCCACTGTTGTTTACTTGTTTTTTGGAGGCGTTCTTTGTTTTACGATCAAGTTCGCCAGGTTAGTATTTGACGTATAATAACCGACCACTTCGTACACTCCATGCACCTGGGCGACTACAGCTACTACCAGAACACAGTGCGGTATTTCAGATTTAACATTGAATTTCATTTTAAATTTAAAATGGTTCATCGTACGCCTCCTAAAAATGATGACACGATTTTCCTTTGATAAAAGACCGACAACTTTTTGCTCTACTTTGCATCGAATACGATCCTACTATAGTATATATTAATAAAGAACATTTATTATTTGTTAAACTGATTTTAAATTAATTTCAAAAAAGAAGCAAAATCTAATCAGAGTTTTACTTTTGAGCAAGATATAAAGAAAAAATTCAAAATTTAATAAAAAAAAAAATAAGTGTCCGAGTTTGACAAAACTGTACAGGAAAAGTTTATTTTGCTACAAAATTTATTGGCGTGCGTTTCATAAAAAAATATATGACTTAAAAAGAAAAAAATCCTGTCCAGTGTTAGAGAAAGGATCACTTAGCTAAATTTGCTTTAAGTTAGCTTATTGGAGATAACGCGCTACATCTATGAACCCGCAAATATAAAAAACCAAAACGTTCACTGATGTACAGGGTATTGAAAAACCCGACTCCGAGATATTACCACCGAGGCTTTAACATCAAAAACCAAAAGTGTAAACACCGGCTCATCTGTATAAACCCGGGGGGTGTCGTATGTTGGTCGAGGAGAACTCGCACTTGCACCATCCCCGACATGGTTGATAAGTTGTTCAGCCGTGCAGCTATGATATTTAGGAAGCGCATTGCTAAGGTGGCTCTTTAGGCTGCCTGTCCACTGGAGCGGAGACGAGAGGAGAGGAGCGGAGCTGTGCTAAAATTAACCATAGAACTACATAAAATCTCCGTTCTGCTTTAGTGGACATGGATTTGCGAACTAGATTAAAAATTTATATATTTTAAATGGGAAGCGGACCGGGGAAGCTGAGCAAAAAACAGCCGCGGCGAAGGGTGCCCCGTGGTCTGGCCAGTGCGTACGTGACCATGTTCGGTTAGTGTTCAATTGGTATGTTTAGAAAGAAGATGGATGAATAACTCATCGAAAATGTAAAAAACTTTCCGTGCCTGTGGCCATTTTACAAATGCAATGAAACAAAGGATGCGGCATGGGACCAAATTATTGTCGAAGTAAACATACCAGACGGTAAATATATTTTTATTCATTAATACCATAGAATAACTACTATTACATATTGATACTTCATAATATAAATTGACAGATTGTGATAGCTTGAAGTGCACGCCAACCGGTGTCTGGTCAGTTTTTTCCTAAACATACTTTTTTCGAATTTTTTATTAAATTCGTGATAAAATGCGAATATCTTGCCATGGAACCTTCCCCTGATTATTATTGAAGTAAGAACAATACATTTCGGGAACTTGATAACCTTCGTTTCTAGAATTATGTGTTTCTGTAATATCGAGATTAATGTTTACTCTGGTGTTATTTTCATTAGTGTTCAGATAATCTGGTTGCCTTTCAATTAAATAATTGTGCAACACACATGAAGCTTTTATTATTTTATCAACTGTTTCAACTTTGCACTCGAAATATTTATGATATACGTACCACTTTCGAGCTAACACACCAAAAGTTTCAACAATGCGACGGGCTTGTGACAGTCGGTAATTAAATATTCTTTTTTTTTTGCATTCAGCCCATCACGTGGGTATGGCCTCATAAAATTTTCCATTAATGGAAAAGCTTCGTCTCCAATGAATACGAATACAGCGGTACCGGCTGAGGTAAATTCAATCTATTTTCTGTTAGGCGCTTTCCGAAAATGCTGTCATCAAAAATTCCTGCATCAGAAAATCTTCCCATATATTCCACATCAACCATAATGATTTTTCTTCTGGAATCAGCTAAATACATCAACACTACAGAAAATCTCTTTATAAATGAAAAATGATGACCCAGATTCGAAGGAGCCATGATATATACGTGCTTGCCATCAAGAGCACCTAAGCAATTTTTGAATTGCCACATTTCATCAAAATCTTTTGCGATTTTTTTCCAGTCGTTTTCTAGTGGTTCTGGCATAACAAGAGGTTGCAATACATTCCAAAGAGCATCGCAAACCTCTTCAACAATTCTGGACACATTTTTTTTATTCCAATTCTATAATTCTCCCTCATCGTCGTTAATGACTGGCCGGGTGCTAAATACCTGAAAAATATAATAAAAAAGATAATTAAAGAACAAAAAATAAATAAATATTTGTTTATTATTTTTTGCTGTCTGATTTTATTGTCAGTCCAGGAGTGCGATTTTTAAAAATCACTCGTATGAAATCAGCAAGTAAATAAAGAGAATTCAACCCTCTCATAGTTTGTAAAGATTTTTAAACCCGACTTTAGCCACTTTTATTGGAATGAGACGGTGATTTTTGGGCTAATATGTGGCGCATATCACACGTATGACTTTCCAAAAATTGCACTACTGCACCTTAAGAATTGACATAAATTTCATAATTTTTAATTCCATAAATGGGGCATCCTGTATGGAATACAATATTGTGTTTGTTGATTGTTTCAGTTAAAACTGCCAAGTCGCGATGGAAACAACTGAGAGACAACCATCGAGATGCATTAAAAAGACAAAATGCAACACGAAGTGGACAGGCTAGAGATCGGTCATCAAATCTTGGCTGCATGAACGAAAGAGCTGCTGTATTATTTACAATTTCAAATTAAAAAGGCCTGTTTCAATGCAGTAATGATAGCCGAAGGAAGTAATTTTCAAGAGTCTTGGTATTCTTCAAATACTTATGGTTATTCTACAAGCTCACCATCTACACGATATAATATCAATACCACTAGTAATACTCCTACTGCTCCAGACTTTCAAGACACCCTGGATAATATCAATACCACTATTAATGCTCCTACTGCTCTAGATGTTCAAGAAACCCAGGATACTGAAACATCTGCAGCAGAGCAAATTGTATCAAATGAAACCGCAGATAGTTATGTGCTTTTTAAATTAATATAACATGGAGTCAACTATATGTAAAAATAAAAGTTAATTTGATTTCAAAATGTGTACTTTAAACGCACTGCTAAACTTTCACAACAACTGATCGAATTTCTGTAATTTGTGTCTTGTTTCTGAATATATGGTTTAATCAGGGAATGCAGTTCATGAAAAGTAGATCATGCAACTCTATAAGAATTTTCGAAAGTTTCTTCATCAGCAGTTCGGGAAAAAGTAAAATATTCGCCGTGTTCTGAATGATATTTGATATGATTTCTTATCCAAAATCTATGTTTTCTTAGAGAGTTATTCAAATTGTATATAGTAAGTAATTCGGTTTCTTCCGATTCCAATTCCAAATCTTCCTCAAGCAGTGCGAGGTAATAACCTATCAACTTTTTTTCGGCAACATGTCTGTTGTCCGTAACACTTCGCGTATAACTAAATCGGCCGTCCGCCGCAGCCCGCTTCAAACGACTCGTGACGTGCTCTCAGCTTTGCTCCGCACAGTCTGCAACTCCGCTCCGCATACTACCTCGCTCCGCTCCGCTTCCTCGTTCCGCATCTTCGCTCCGCGTCAATGGACAAACACAATCCGTAACTCCGCTCCGCATTACTCCCTCGCTCCGCTTCAGTGGACAGGCAGCCTTAGGCTGGCGCGGCAGGAGATAAAGTAGCGGAATTCGCTGTCTCTGAGGTAGGTTGGGATGGGACGTGTGTCAGCGTGTCGTTGTTTTCGTTTCTTTATTGTGGTGGTCCTAAAATAGGCAGAAAGTTCTCGACTCGCCCTGCTCCCAGAAGTTCATGTCTAGGTTACCTGTGTAATGGCTTAATAATAACATTCTGTGTTATAGAATAAATTACGAAGCCAGTCTCTTAGTTTAAGAATAGTTATTTGTATATATTGTTAAGTAGTGTACTTGTTATTATAGTGAACGTTCTAATATAGGTCAGTAAAACCATGATTATAGTTAGAGAAGTAGACTAAAGGACTTCATCTGAGACCTTGATAGGTAGAACATGTAGTTACTATATAGTAGTAAATATAATATAATATTCTGGGCAACATGTGTCCTTTAATACTGAGCACCGAACCTGTCGTATTCCACCCTTCGAGCGAGTTTCAAGATTTCAGAACACTCAATATATTCCTAGACGCCGTCTTGTACCTACGGATATGCCTGATACCTTTGAATTGGGAAGGAGGCGAAACAGTCAGATTGGCTTACCTTTCCAATCCAAACAGAAAACCCGCCACGGTTTCAAAATTAATCGGGGCAATCTAAAATTTTACTAACCTTTCGAATTGATCCAAGGACGCTATCGTCAATAACTCGAAAAGTTATTGAGCGATTGGTGCCAAAATTTAATGCAGCACTCTTCAAGTCGCTGGCATTATCTCCCTAAAATTTCGTCCGAATCGGGTGAGCCAAAACGCCGTTATACGGGGAAACACGGATTTCACGTTTTCCGCGTTTTTAGCCGTTCCGCTCATTCGATCTCGGCCGAACCTCAAAACCACTCTAGAGCATCCCTAGGTGGTTAACATATCCAAATTCGAGCCGAATCGTGCGACTACTAACGGCCAGCTAAGCCATAATAGGATTTCACGTTTTCCTAGCTGCTGCCGAAGGTGTCCGCGCGATCTCGGCCGAACCCTCCAACCACGGTACTACTTCGTGCCGTGTGTATCACCAGTCCACTGCTTAACCAAATCCCTGCAGTATTAAGACCTCCGTAAGCCCTTATACGAAGACGGGGAAAATTTCACCGATGTTTCCAATTTCCCCGTCTTTAGGCCGAAAGGACCGTCTTCCGAAGGTCCCACCGCTCTGACCGAGACTAGACGTTGAGCCAGAGAGCATGTGCGGTTTCCTTCCGCGGGAGTAAATGTAGCCTACCAATTTAGATTCGCCATGAAGGCAGCATGAATGTTTGGGATGATACTTTGTAAAATTCGGTAGCTTAGCGGCGTTACGATCTCACAAAAATGGCCGCCGGCGAAAATCGTAGTTTACCATTCTAAAGTCTAGTTTTACTTGTAAGGAATAAAAGTATCATACAAATGTCAATCCACCATAAAGCCAGGATCAATGTTTGGGATGATACTTTGTAAAATTCGGGAGCTTAGTGACGTTCTGACGTCACAAACAGGTCGCCGGCCAAATTCCGTTTAGGTGTATTGGCAAAAATTATAATAAAATATATTATTATAATAATTTAATAATGACTGCATATTCACGACGGTAAATAAATACGATCTATGAAAAAAAAGTTAAATAAAAAATTTTTGATTTTTGAGTTACAGGCCTACAAATTTGTCAAAAATAAAATTAATTTAATTAATAACTTCATAACCCTTTTACCGATCGTGTTAAAATTTGGCACATTTATTGGGACTATTATGGCGTATTATTTCTTAAAGATTTAGTCAAATCGATATACTGGGTGGTAGTTTTCTCCGGTTTCCTCTCCCTTTTATCGGTCAAAACTTTTACATTGGTCGTATTTTTTTTAAACGGGCAGCAACATTGGAAAGGTCGTTTTATTTTAAAAAAGTGTATCTTGAGAAAATTGCCTACAGAAAACCATTCTCGAGAAAAATGGCATTATTTGCGTCCGGCGGCCATATTTGTGACGTCGTAACGTAACTAAACTACCGACTTTTACACAGTGTCATCCCCAACATTGATCCTGGCTTTATACTAAATCAAAATTTTTATGATACTTTTACTCCTAACAAATGGAACCAGACTTTAGAAAGATAAACTACGATTTTTGCTCGGCAGCCATCTTTGTGAGGTCGTGACGCCACTAAGCTACCGAATTTTACAAAGTATCATCACAAACATTCATGTTGCCTTCATGACGAATCTAAATTAGTAGGTTACATTTACTCCCCAGAAAGGAAACCAATCTGTCCATTTTTGACTACCTGGCTCAACGTCTAACCACGGGTAGAGTTTTTTCAAAATGGGAAAAAGCTCCAAAATCCCCGACATCAACTATCCGGAGAGGCCAGAGGGGAACGAGATCCGACGTCGACAGCGGCGAATGGTACTTTTTACTGGAAATTTTGGGGGACGATTCACGAGCGTTCCGCCAAAAGCATGGAGATGGGAGGATCGAACGTCTACTTCCGACGTTTGCAGTACTTCAGTGGGAGTGCATAGCACGATTGAAGCGATACCGAGCAAATTGTAACTAACGATATTCTATGGTAAATGTCTTGTATATGTTAAGGTGGCCATATCCCTGGCCGAGAAATGGTGAAATTTCTGGCATTTTTAGGTACCGAAATCTTGAAAAATAAAACGTGTAGAACAAAAGTAATCTCAAAAATAAAATCCTTGATGTTTTGTTTATTCATTGTTACCATTTAAATTTACCCAAATAAAATAATAACCAAAAAAAAAAGCGTTTGTAAAACATGCGTTTGCTGTTATCCTAACCCCACATTTTAAGAATTATTTTCACGTACTTATAAATAAAAGTAAACAATTTTATATGTAGGACTAAGCAAGTAAATGTTATAAGAATATTTACATGTGGAGTTATATATAAAAAAGTTAGTATTTTCGTAGATTTCAGTACCTAAAACCTTGATGGTGTGATCGTTTTTTGCACCTGTTTATTCGTTTTACTGCGGCGTCTTTGAAAATACTCAGGTGGCATGACATAACATTCCTATTATTTGATAAGCTTTAGATTATTCAGTTATTAAATGTTTTAAATTATTTGTCTTTGCGGAAAACACTATTTAAAGAATATGGGGCCCTTAATAAGAATATTTGTCTGTTAATTCTATTCAACAAACCTTTTAACATATCTTCCACGGTTTGATTGAAAAAACCCAGCTAAAGAGCTTTTGGAGCTCACAGCTCACAGGCTCGCTTCAAAAGGCTCCCGTCGAGGCTGCCATATCTTGAGGTAAATTATAGTGCCTAGCAACCACTACTCGCATCACGAGACATACCACCTGAGGTAGCCTAGTCTGAGGTGAAGACCCTGTTCGATAGCCCCCTGCATCGAAACAGCGGTAAATTCTCCAGGCTCCTTTTAGATACCTGCGATACCGTCCGAGACTGACCACCTCCGACGAAGATCCTGTTCGATAGCCTCCTGCATCGCACAGAGATACACCAGGCTCCTCCAGAGACCTGCGTACCGCCCGAGGTAGCCCAACCTGAGGCGAAGATCCTGTTCGATAGCCCCCTGCATCGAAATAGCGATACCCCAGACTCCTTCTAAGACCTGCGTACCGTCCGAGGCTGAGAACCTCCGACGAAGACCTTGACTCCGATTGTGCCGGCTCCATCGAGAGACCCGCACCTCGGTACAGCGGTACACACATAGGCTCCTACGAGTCCTATAAATCAGACTTTATCGAGATCTGCAAATCCGAGGCAACTTTCCTCGTCAAACCTCTAGGCGGTCACTCGTCGAAGCAACCTTCCTCGTCAAACCCCTACGAGGCATTTTCTTTGCAACCTACGGGTTTAAAGCAATAGTACACACGTCATTGCGGCGGCGTACTCCAAATTTAGCAGAAGTTGTTCTTGCTTCTCAGGGCTCCCTCGAGAGACCCACATTTAAAAGTAGTGTCAGTGTTTCTACAAGTCTTCTACAAGACTTTCGGAGCAAAAGAGCTTGCTCCGACATTGTCGTACGGGGTAAGATGTATCCCTGCGACGCGACATCCAGTGCTACGAGGATTGGTGCCCTCAAAGGTACAACAAATAAATCAGGTCGTGATTATATGATCAAGACAGCTGGACGAGACCTCGTCCCCATCCGGAGAGACCAGCAGTTGCGCGGACTGCCCTCACGCCTGTTTGCCGTCGAAAGATCTCCCGACACTCCGGGTGAAAGAGGAAATAGCCTCCTTCCCCAACGTTATCTCTATGCTGCGTGAAGTCTGAAGGACCGAAGGTGGTAGCTCGCGGAAGTACGCGGCACGGCGCAGCCACAGCGTTGAGGTCCGCTGCTACGCGGGTTACTGATACCACCTAGACCATCCCTCATGACGCACTTACGGAGACGAGTAGCACTCAAGAGTTACCATGAAGTGAGTCACCCACAGATAGTCGGGACGAGGTTATACCTACGTACCAACTGGTAGGGTCCGGGGAATCCCATGAGCCTAACCACGGTTCGCGGTCCGGCCTCGATGTCGGCCTACCTCCGATATCGGGTGTTCCGGAACGTGGAACCGTTGGCGCCGGCGACATAGTACACACAGCATTTCTACGAAATGGTAACCAGCGGGAGCAATGCGCATCTCGTTCGGGTGCCATGGCAAGCGAAAACCCCTTAGCCGACTATGTCGTAGGTGACGTAGCCGGCTCTTTCCATCTAAGCAATTCTGGTACATCGCCCGTCCACTCTCATGATTTCCCCCGAACATTCGATCACCGCCTAAGTGGTCCCTATTTAGAAAGTCTAATCCGATACGGCGCTCGACGTGGGGCTCGACCATCGTCGTCGAGATCTCCCCCACGAGCTCGTGTCCTAGACACCACGTCTGTAGACCATATCCACCACAGACTACAGTCGTTTGAGAATCTAATGCGACCTGGCATCCAAAGTGACGATCCCTTTGAACTCCTGGTGTCTCTACCGCGGACCCGGGTCGAGGAAACCAATTCAAACGATCATAATTCTCAACAATTAGGCACTTCAGATCATATTCCATGACATGTCGTCCAACGTGGGGCTCGAATTCCTATTTCGACGTTTTCGTTGCCAGCCCATGTCGTTCAACCACTACAAACTACGCAAAATGATCATGTACCACGACAAACCTATATAAAATCCAAACAGCACAAAGCAAACCTGTGCCGACTTGTATCTGCTCTTCGGGTCGGTGGTTCACCGCATTCCGGATCAGCGGGTTTCTGTGGATCCCGGCGCACTCGAAGAAAATTTATTAACCAATGAAGAAATTAAAAATAATATTCCAAAATCCTTTAAAACATTAAATAATAATTTATATGATTTTTGTAGAATAAATTAATTTTGAGTTCTTACGTCCCTTTGATTTTAAATATTTGTAGTAGTGTGTATATTTATATTATTTACATACAGCGTGTCCCGCTGTAATGTCCGGAAGAAGGAAAAGTTTTTTATTTGTTGGTTTACAACAAAAAGTCACTCTTTGTAAAAACTCCTGCTTGTTCCAAAAAGGTAAACTCTGTTAAACTATTTATCATTTTTTATACAGGGTGTTCAGTCTTTAGAAAAATATTGTAACTCGCCAAGAGTAAAGTACCGTTATTTTTGACAATATCGAAAAATATTATCAGGGATGTCATTTAGGATCCACAGGGGATTAAAATTTTATTATTTTTGTTATTTTTAACAATGCGAGCATAAACATAAATAAGGAATAATGTAATTTAAATTTACAAAAATAAATTTTATTCAAATATATTGCTTCCAATTTCTGCACAAATTTTAGCTCTTCTAATAAATTCTCTATAGACATTTCGTATTTCGTATAGCAATTGTTCTTATTCTGTTTTTTAAAGTGTCCATATTATTACCAAGCGGTTCAGCATAAACTTTTTGTTTTAGATTGCCCAACAAATAAAAGTCCATTATTATTAGATCAGGACTTCCAGGAGGCCATGGAAAAGGTCTTAATCGTCCTATCCATCGATCTTTAAAATGTTGGTCCAACCATTATCTAACCATAATTGTAGAATGAGATGGATGACCATCTTATCTTGTTGAAAATAAGCCCTCTCTCGGTGTGCTAATGGCATATCGTTTAGGTTGTTTAAAAAAACATGCTTAGTAACTGCAAATAAGAATACTGATTCAAGTTTCCCTCTATAAAATAGGGTCCAACTATTCCAAAATAAGAAACGGTACACCAAACGTTAACTTTTTTTAATACTGTCATGGATGGATGGCTGACCATCTTATCTTGTTGAAAATAAGCCCTCTCTCGTGTGCTAATGGCATATCGTTTAGGTTGTTTAAAGAAAACATACTTAGTAACTGCAAATAAGAATGCTGATTCAAGTTTCCCTCTATAAAATAGGGTCCAACTATTCCAAAATAAGAAACGGTACACCAAACGTTAACTTTTTTTTAATACTGTCATCTACAATTAATCCGAAAATTAGGATTTTCCGAAGCCCAGTATCTACAATTCTATTCGTGGAAAAAGTCGCCTTATCCGAAAAAATAATATAGTGGGAAAAATTTCTGTTTTCGAGATGGTGCTCATCCACCCATAAACAAAATTCTAACCTTTTAGAGTTGTTCCCTTCTTTTAGTGTACGGACAAACTTTGGTTTATAAGGATGTATTTTATTTATTTTAAACAATCTTTGTAAACGAGACACAGCATCCGTCATTTTAAACTCCTCTATAATAGCACGCACAATCAGGTGCCCGCTTTTTTTAAATTCAACAGAAATTAGTGAAACCTCAAATTTTTATTCTCCTGTGGATCCTAAATGACATCCCTGATAATATTTTTCGATATTGTCAAAAATAACAGTAGTGCCAGGACGATGTGGCGCAAGATTGAAAAATTTCACCAACCTTTCCGAAATTTCCATCATTGTGTCGAAAACTACTCCAAGCTGCTCAAAATCACTCCGCTGCAGCAGTCGACATTACCAAAGCGTGATGTAAAGGAAACGGAGCCGTTCCAGGTTCGAATTTCGGAGATAAAAATTCCCCGAATTTGACGCAATCCGAACCAAACGGTAATCCAACTACAACGGCATATACATAAATACCAAACCAGAAGAATATCTAGTTCCAGAGGTTCAGAGACGGACACGAAGGAAGAGCCGAGAAGTGGAAATGGTGCCGAACTAAACCGAACCACACAACAGAGCGAAACAACGCAACCAGCGAAGATGCCCGTGCCCGTGAACGAAGGTCAACTCAATCCGTTGGCGGTTCAGTAACCGGCATTCGGAACCTGACAAGTGTGTGAAGACGATTCAAATTACTGAAGCAATCTTGCCTTGTAACTTATTGTCCTTATTTATTCTTATTATATTGTCTAATTTGCATACAATTATAAATGATATATCAGAGAATGATATTATTCTTGCATCTAAAAAACTTGAAAATAAAATGACTGCTGGTGTAGATAAAATTTCAAGATTCGTCGTTAAGGACTGTATACACCACTTGTTTAATTTAATTTTGTCGACTGGAATGTATCCCGATAGATGGAAAACACCTAAAATTTGTCATGTACATTATGTCGGGAGATCACGCATTTATTGATAATTAAAGACGAATAAGCCATTTTGTGTAACTTTGAAAAATTATTTAAAATTATTATCTTTGAAATTATATACAGGGTAGCCCATCGAAAACGTACCGCAAGGTATTACAGGGTAGTAATGAACTTTTTGGCAAAATCCAAAAACAGGTAAAGTTTGCTTCTGAGGGGGACAACTTTTGGCGCAAAAAGCATAGCAAAATTTTCAATCTTCTTTGGGGGTGCCATCCCCCAAATTTTTTTAAATGGGAATGGGGGTCAAGTGGGGGGTCATTAGAAAGGGCTTTTAATTCTCTATACATCGATTCTTACTTTTTGAAAATCGATCCATTATTTTAGAAAATATGCAGCTTTGAAAATACGAACAATATTTTTGACGAGAAATGCGAAAATCGATTTAATTTTACTTCAAAACTTACGGTATTAGCTTGGTAAATTCCTTCAAAAGAATTCGCTGTTTTTTTTTCTGATTTGCGAATTCTTTAGCCTGATTTTGGTGAGCAAAAAATTGTCCGCTTTTTGTTTCGTATTTAGATAGGCCACAAGAAGTTGCTAGATAACTGTCTTGTGACTTGTAGTTGAAGAGTACCAATACTGCCGAGTCTTTTAAATTGATTAATTATGGTGTACTCAATTCCAGAAAGAGTAGAAATTATTGAGCTTTTTTTCAAAAACAATGAATGCGGAAATCGGGTCGCCGAACTGTTCAACCAACGGCATCCTGAGAAACATGCGTCTGGAAAAATTGTTCGCGAATTGGTGGCCAAATTTCGCGAAACTGGCTCCGTTCATAACAAAAAGAGGCAGGTTGAAAATCCGGTACTAAATGAACCTACGGAAATAGCGGTATTGGGGCAAGTGGCAATGGATAGTACGCTGAGTACAATGCAATTGGCTACTGCGACAGGAGTGAGTCGTACAAGTGTCCAACGAATATTAAAAAAATACAAATTCCATCCTTATAAGATTCGGCTAGTGCAAGAGCTAAATGAAGACGATTTTGATCGTCGTTTGCAATTTTGCGAAATAATGACTGAACGAGCGATAAACGATAATTTCCTCTTTAATGTGTGTTTTTCGGACGAGTGTACGTTCTTCTTGAATGGTTTAGTGAATCGCCATAATTGTCGTTACTGGGCTGATACCAATCCAAGGATTTTCCATGAGACACACTCCCAACACCCCCAGAAGTTGAATGTATGGGCAGGTATTTTTGGAAATTCCATTGTAGGTCCTTTTTTCCTTCCTGGAAATTTGACAGGCGATATGTACTTGGATTTACTACAAAATGTCATCGACCCAGCTCTAACAAATATCATAGAGGACGACCCTGCTTACAATGAACACGAACTGATTTTCCAGCAAGACGGAGCTCCTCCACATTACTCGCTCAATGTGCGCAATTACCTAAATGAGACGTTTCCAGGACGCTGGATAGGACGAAGAGGTGCAATTGAGTGGCCCCCTCGGTCACCCGACTTAAATCCTTTAGATTTCTTTCTCTGGGGGCACATTAAAAGCAAAGTTTACAGCACTCCACCTGATACCTTGGAAGATCTGCGAGGACGAATCATTAATGTATGTCGCGAAGTAACACCGCAAGTGCTCCAGAATGTTCGACAACGGTTTGAAGATAACCTGTATCATTGTATGCAAGTTGGCGGACAACATTTTCAGCATTTACTTGACTAATACCGTAAGTTTTGAAATAAAATTAAATCGATTTTCGCATTTCTCGTCAAAAATATTGTTCGTATTTTCAAAGCAGCATATTTTCTAAAGTAATGAATCGATTTTCAAAATGTAAGAATCGATGTATATAGAATTAAAAGCCCTTTCTAATGACCCCCATTCCCATTTGAAAAAATTTAGGGAATAGCACCCCCACTTAGAGGGTTGAAGATTTTGGTATGCTTTTTGAGCCAAAAGTTGTCCCCCTCAGAAACAAATTTGATCTGTTTTTGGATTTTGCCGAAAAATTCTTTATACCCTGTAATGCCTTGCGGTACGTTTTCGATGGGCTACCCTATCGACTGTAACCAATTTGAGGTGTATAACTCAGTATATTGCGCGGCCGGTAGACCGTAGATTAGATATGCTTGTACGGAGGAGTAGCACCCTCTGTGAAGGTATGGTAGGGTGGAAGAATGTTGGCTTGGGTCAATGTGAGAGATTGACACCGGTTGGCATTTGACCACCCCTCTAATTAATGAGGTTTTCCAGGTTTCCCTCATTCCTGCACTAAATGGAGGTTAGGGCCTACCAACATAAGTCGTTCCTGAGCGCAAATACGGCCTGCTTAATAATAATATCCCGCTTCCTCTCCCGCACAAGTCTTCGACTTCTGGGCTAATTCTCGTGGTTAGAATAAGGAGTAGAGATATTATTATATTATTATATCTGCAATTCTCTCTATTCTGTTGGCCAGGTGGATGTCATATATACTGACAAAAAAGTCTTTGATAGAATTGAAATACAACCCCCTTAGGCTGCCTCAGACGCGTCGCAAAACCCGTGCATTTTAACGCGTTTCGCTGAATTGCATAATACGTGTCTTTCTATGCGTACATTATTCAATAATAATAAACCGTCAGCAAATTCTTTCCATCGCCTTTTTATTGGTGGGGGCACCAATAGATCGGAACATGGACACCACATAATGCCTAACGTTTTTGCATTTTCTTGTTCACCAAACAATCACCTTTTTATCTGAATCTTTGTCATTGATGTTTTTGAAAACTTCGCTATAATTTGAATAAAACTTTCCCAACTCAAAACAACCTTGCTTTAATATGTCAGTTACACCTTTGCATATGTTTCCCGCATCGTCTACAGTATTGGCGCCGGTTAATAAGTCGTTAACGTAGATGTCGGATTTGATAATGCCAGCTAACTCCGGCTGATTAACACTATTTTCTTCAGCCAATTGAAAAATGCACCGAATAATCAAAAAAGACGCTGAAGTCGTACCATAGGTCACTGTTTTTAACTCCCATACCTGTAGCTCGTTTTCAGAATTTTCGCGCCACCAAACGCGTTGCTCAGGCTCTACTAATACTTGACAGTACATATTGGCGATATCCGCCGCAACTACATACTTAGGTTGTCTGAACCGTAACAATATACTAAGCAAATCCTGCTGGATGGTTGAACCTGCAATTTGCAAATGATTTAATGAAAATCTTGAAGATGTTGACGCACTGCCGTCAAATACTACCCGCAATTTTGTAGTTATGCTTTCTTCACGCAAAACCCCCTTGTGAGACACAACTCGTCTTTTGTAGTTTTTACTTTTTTCATGGGCCCAAATTGAGCATATTCTTGCATGAAATCAACGTACATTCTTTTAAATTCGGCTTTTTCGATAGTTTAGATTCGAGAGACAAAAATTGTTTACTTGCCTCCTTGAAGGATTCACCTAATTTAGTTACAGGTGATTTCAACGGCGGCGATACTACAAACCGTCCCTCTGAATCACGTGTTGTCTTAACAAAATGTTCCTCACACGCAGTTTCTTCATCAGACAATACCGGTTTTACATCGATCTCTTCTAGCTGCCAAAACTTTTGCAAGCTAGTCTGAATCTCAGAAAGTTTGCACGCGGTCTTTATATATTCTAAATTCTGAGAAAAGTAACAATTTACTTCTGAAGTTAATTTATTCATGGGACCGGAACAACCCACCCAAATCGTGTCTTTTGCAGTAACGGGTCCTTTTCTAATGTAATAATACCAGTACACATGACGTCATAATACAAATCAGTCCCGATGAGCATTTCAACAGTACTAGATTTGTAAAAGCTAGGATCAGCTAACCTTAAATTTCGCGGAATATCCAATTCGCCGGGATTGATCCTGCCCTGTGGCAAACATCCGGTTATGATATCAAGCACAAAGCAATACAGTTCAGACTCATAATTACTATGTACATACTGCAGTCTCACTTTGCACTTACCATGAATGGTTGAGCATTTTTGATTTAAACCTAGCATCAAAAAATTTATTTTTTTCGGTAGGTAAATCTAACTTTTTGCACAACTCTTGCGTGATAAAACTCGACTGCGAGCCGCTATCTAACAATGCACGTACTATATGCTCCCCGCCATCTTTATCTACTACTTTTACCTGAACCGTTGAAAGAAGTACTTCATTTACACCGCTACATGCTGATAACGCGATCGAATCAACAGATTTCCTAATACACCGTTTGTTTGCATCATTTTCCGATACTGTATCGTTTATTCTTTCTAGAACCTGTATCGCTTCCTCCATATTTACGCTATTTTCATAAGGAGCCCGCGACGAACCGTTACTTTCTGATTTTGTACTGTGCAATAGAACATGATGTTTCTCATGGCATTTTTCACATGTTTTCATTCTACACATTCTACTAAAATGCCCTCTTTTCAGACAGTTTAGGCACAAACAGTATCGTGTCTTAGATAACCTATCATTAACATTCAGCTCTGTAAATTTTTCGCACATAGATATTGTGTGATTACTACTGCACATAACGCATTTTTTTCTTGTGCATTCCGTGTAGCCACAAACCCTCGCGAACTACCACGTGTATTCAGGCCCGGTCTGGTTCTTTCAGGGGCCGTCGGGAAAAATCGAAATCGGAGCTTATTTGGTTTTGTCTGTTATTAGGGTGCATATCGACTCTCCCAAGGAAAACTGTCGTATCACAAATTTGGTTATACTGAAATAATTGCCTTTGAATAGTTGAGAAAATAATAATGTTCTTTATTTTTTTTTATTACAAGAGCTAAATCGTTCTTCTTTAACAAAGTAATTATTGTTTAGGTCTTAATTAATTATTGATGATCTAAATAAAATAGTTTAAGATAAGAAAAAAATGGATTTTGAATGAATTACTACAGTTTTCGTCGACAAAATTTTTTATTGAAAAACAACTTGCTACACTAATAAGGTACAGAAAAATTAAACATTTTCTATTTGTAGATAAAAAAATATTTGTTAATAATCAGTAATGACAAAAGGAAAATTTATTACGATTCAGTCAGAGTCATCTTCTTGGTCAATATTACTTTCTTCCTGGTGGTTAGTCTTACTAGCAGGCCGAAGGGAGTTGTAAAATCCATGATACATCGGTGGTATCAAATTAGCCTTACACAGTCCACGAAGACCGCTTAATTTTTTACCATCAATTGGCAGCAAACCTTGATACAATTTTGGAAACTGATATTCTTCGCGTTTGCGTGTTTTTTGTTTGTAAGTCTAGTTCTTTATGATTTTCTCCAAAATTATACACAAAAAAGTCTTTATTGGGAGACTTTTGATCGCAGTGGATTTCTCTAATTTTGCTGATTTTTACAGCCTCTCCAGTAATATATTTTTCCAGTTTTGTTTCTTTACCATTGGTTTAAAAGTTACAAAATCTTCTTGAGACATTTATTTTACGTTGTACTGCGGGGCAGTAACTTTGGCCATTTTTATTAGACTAATCCACTGATCAGGAGTGTATATAGCAGAGTGACGTTTTTTGCAACTTTAATCACAGCATGCATGCTGTCATTTTCATTCTGCGTGTGGCCAATTTCAAGAAAACGGTGTGTTATTTCCAGATCCAAAGTCATTGATGCATAAGCATACATCGCAAAAACAAAACGATTACGGTTTTGACCACCGCAATTGTCGGAATAAAAAATAGCCATTCGTATGCTATTTTCTTTAACACTTTTTAAAAAGATCCATAAACAACTCTCAATTTCATCCGGTCCTTTCTTCAATATTTGCTCATGCAGATATTGATAAATATTTGATTGCTGCCAAAATCATAAATTGTAAAGTTGTATGTTGCGTTTTTACTTTTACAATAAAAATCGCTGCTGACTTCTGACTTAGGCGTTACTAACACCTTCTGCAAATCAAAGCATGCTGTTATTAGAGATTTATCATTTTTCGACAATTCTTTATCAATGTCTTTCAGATTTCGAACCGCGATTTTCTTTAAATTATGATTATTATAATCATCACTTTTTCTGTTCTCTTCTCGGGATCTGTATTATTATAGGCACTACACACAGAATCTATTTTTGGCTTAAAGAAATAAGCTATATTAAATTTCTAATTCTCTCGTTTTTCTTCCAGGCCCACGGCTTATAGATAAAGGAGTTATTAGTTTAAAGGGCTTACGGTTTAAAATAATAAAATTTGTGTTATTTTTTTGACCTGGGAAAATCCCATTGCTACAAAAGATTCAATTTTCATTTTTACATTCTTCTTTTCTCTTTTCAATCTACGGTGGCTATATCTCAAGAAACAAAAAAATTTCTTATACTTTTGGCGCCTCGTTAGTCGTTTGGGGGTTTTCCGATCCTCATTAAGACAATGATTAAAATATATTAAATTATACATACTTAATAATTCATCTATGTAAGTCACGGATCTGCTGTCATTATGAAATGTAAACTGTGTGCCAAATACATAAGGTAAATTAAAATCCCTATCTATAATTTCGTATAATTCAACATAATCTTTAAAAAAATTGAGAATATGACTGTGGTGCCATATACGTACAGTTAAAAATAAAAAAATTACCATGTATATTAACCTTAACAAACAATGTTTCTAAATAAGTTTCTACTTTAATTAAAGAACTTAACACACCTCCACCTCGTTGCTTACCTGTTTCTCCACTCCGCCTAGCTTTCCTAAAAACTACATATCTCTCGTCAAATAGTTCAGAATCCCGAATATCATTAGTAAGCCAGGTTTCTGTTAACATCTTAGTTTTCTGATATTAAATTTCTGTAAAAATTAATTGTCTTGGTTCTAAGTCCCCTGCAGTTTTGAAAATAAATTCTAAGTGTTCAGGTTAATCACTATTTTAACAGATTTCCTCTAGCTTTCATTACGTAGGTATACAAAATTACATAAACTTATCGAAAACAATGCATCTTATTAGAAATTATATAGAATCAGATATCATATTCTAAAAAGAAAAGTATCACAAATATTTAGCGTTTTTCCCGCGAAGGGTAAAAAAATTACTTATTTTGGGCCCTGCCTAGGCTTGACCCTTAAGAGATTACATACCTGATCTCGCCCCGTGAATGCCCCGACACTGTCCCAATTCTCGCCCCCACGTCATCATCTGTCTCGTTTGGTATCGCTTTCCTTCGTTCCTTACCGTTGTCCTGCCATGCGTCCGTCAGATTTTTCCTCAGTACCCTTCTTGAGTAAGTCGTCAAGAACTTACTGGGGTTAAGCCTAGGCAGGGCCCAAAATAAGTCGTTTTTTTACCCTTCGGGGGAAAAACGCTGAATATTTTGGACCCGTGCCGTCGGCTTGACCCTTATGAGAAGTGTTTAGATTCTGTCGACGTGGAGCGTACTGTGACAAACTCTTTTTCTTTTCTTTGTATATAAGAAAGAAACATAAAATTTGTGCATAATAAACTTTTAATTTTAATTGAACAAATCAAATGGTATAAGGAATGCCATGACATTTTTACATTCCATCCAAACTAAATTGGGATAAATGAAGTTTCACAAACGCCACTATGGGATGACTGCGGAGATTTCCCTTCAATCTTCTTATAATAAAACTTAAAAAAATTTTCGTTTCCCTTCCAGTTACCATTCTTTAGTATAACGTCTAGGGGAACCTCGTTCACAAACCTAGATGATGATACGGCTGACCTGATGCTGCCTGGCGAGTAGTCGATCTTGGCACTTAAAAAAGCTGTCTTCACCCATCCTGCTATAGTCGCTCGGGATGCTGGGCTTACCTTTCCCCTAGTAGTTATGAAAAGAGCAGTCAAGTCGGTCTTAGCTCCTCTCCTGGCAGAAGAAACCTCGATTAACGCCTTTGTCCAAAACAAGGGATCAAGATCCATATCCTTATTCTCCAGAAGTTTCCAGCCCGATTGTATATAACTGTCATTATCGGTCTTGGAACCAAAAACTGGCCAGAACGAAATGGAGTCATCATCTATATGCATTGAACTGTCATCTATTCTCAAAAGCGTTAAGTCATTAATTCTACGCCCCGAAGCCAGTAATAATATTAAGGCCAATCTCCGAGATACTTGAAAAATGCTTTTCTTATTAACCGTATCGGATTTCATCCAAGATATGAGTTCGTTTACATCCCAAATACACCGCTTGCTTGAAATCGGTTTAGTTATCTCAACAGCCTTGATGATTCTCTTAATGATGGGATGGCTTTTCAATTGATCGCCTTTATCGGGATTCGCTAAGGTGACTATAACCGATTTGTGCAACTTAACTGTATTCGGCGCAAACCCCTTAACACGATACAAGTATGCAAGGTATTGCGCCACAGATTTCGGATCCGGATCTTTTCCTGATATATTTCGCTTCTTAGCCCATTCAAGCCAATCCCTCCAAGGAGCTGCATATGTTCTGAGAGATTAACTTTCTATCCTCCTCTGACCAATCGCTAGTTAAATCCGCCCACCCCGTACCTTCCAAACATAGATTCCCTGCTTGAGGCAAGGGTTTTCCCGTTTGAGCATCTATTAAGTGCAGATTGAGATCTGGTAACTGAATCAGGGGAACTAATGCTCTCCTTCTGACGTCTACTCTCCAAAATAATCTGTCCCACCTTGGGACAATCAGTATGAATACACCCTTCGCTACATTTAAATGTTTGAGGACTTTCGGAATCAGGCTGGGCGGCGGAAATATCCAAGCTAGGTCGTAGGTCCATGCTCTGCTGAAGGCATTGATGAATTCCGTTTGGAGATCCTTCACGTCGCTTGACACATACCGAGCTACCACATTCGACTGAGCGGTTGCAAATAAGTCTATCTGTGGTGTACCCCACACTTGAAATATTCTGCTTGTCATACTTGGCAGCAAATGCCAATCCGGTAGAGGGCTGTTCCTGGACAGACTGTCCGCGACGGTGTTGTATACTCCTGGAATATACTGTAGAGTTAATGATATGTGCCATTCCTGAGCTAGCTCTAAAATCGCATAAGCCATCTTTAATAAACTTGCAGACCTGGTTCCGTCCTGGTTCTTCAGGTATGCCACAACCGTGCGGTTGTCTGATTGAATGAGAACTGCTTTTCCCTTTAAACTTGATAAATGGTTTCGCAGGGCCGCATACACTGCAAACATTTCCTTGCAGTTTATATGCCAATTTCTTTGATTCGCAGACCAACTTTTTGTTTCCATTATATGACTTCCTATATGTACTCCCCAACCTTCGTTGCTGGCGTCGGTAGATATAAATATCTCTGGATCTTGCCCGAAAAGAATGGATTCCTTTTCTAGATTTCTCATCCACCATTGACATTCTGCAATTACTGTCTTGGGAACTTTCAAATTTGTCCTTGGATATCTCTCTGGAAGAACTAAACTCGCTTTCATTATGTCTCTCGAATGCAATCGGCCCAACGGAACTGCGAAGGAGGCAAAATTTAGCTTTCCCAAAATCCTTTTTCCCAACTCCCAATTCCAACGGTGGTGACGTAAAATTTGTGTTAAGTCTTTCCGTATGGACCCTCTCTTTTTTATGGCATTGAGATAGTATTGCGCACCGTATTCCAACGTATTCCCAAGTACGTCAATTGGGTTTGAGGAACCACAACTGACTTTTCCCTGTTCACCAGCCACCCCAACATTTCCAAATATGCCATTGCATGCTCCGTTTGAAGACGAAGTACATGTGGGTCGGAATCGGCTAACAGAAAGTCGTCCAAATAAACCACCACCCTTATGCCATTCTTGCGTAATTGATCTGCCAACCAGTTGGAGATTCTGGCAAATTCCAGGGGAGCAGTTGCAAGGCCGAACGGTAGACATGTCATTTGGTACACTTTCTTCTTGTATACCGTACTTAGGAATACTCGATATCTTTCCTTTATTGGTATATGAAAATATGCTTGAGGGACATCGATTTTCGTCATGTAGTCCTCGCTTTGGAGAAATAGAAGAATTTTCAGGTGGTTTTTAAGACGAAATTTCTTTGGCTGGAGATACTGGTTTAGAGCACGTAAATTGAAAATCGGTCTCCTTGAACCGTCCGTCTTTGATACCGTAAACATTCTGTTAGAGAACGAGACTATTCGAGAATACCCTCTCGAATCATAATGTTTATTTCGGTATCCATTCCTTGGGTAGCAAAAGCTGGTAACAACTCCCCTATGAGCGGTATCAGGGGTGGCTTCTTGATAAATGGAATTGAATAACCATCTAGAGTTTTCAAGATTCTTTGCGGCGCTCCCATTTCCCTCCATTTCTCCAAAAAGTTTCTTAGTCGTCCCGCTCTGACAACCGTTGACAATTTGTCATCGTCTCCTTAGTCGCTTAACCGACGTATCCACCGTGCTGGAATACGGACGTTTTCTAGATACAGATTTTCTTGAAGATTGCTTTCCACGCTCAGAAAAGGGCAGTGGCGTTTTGGCTAATGGTCTTCGATGTGAAAATGATTTAATCGTTTTCGTTTGACCCCTGGGTAAGCCCTGAACTGACTGGTTGTAGCTGGAGCTGGAGGGTCTTTTAGAAGGACCCTGAAAGCAATCCCCAAACTGTTTAGTTAATTCAGCAAGGGAACTTTCTTCAAAGAGATGAGAAAGTGACGGTGGAACGGCTTCCAACAGAGATGCTATTTGGGCATCTTTTGGTAAAAACGATTTTCTGCTTAGCTCTATAGCTTCCGCTCTACGGCCACAAACATACTGCAGAACATCATTGGAAAGTGATCTAAATACCGAATCTGACCCAATAAAAAGTTCTTGAACGTCTTTTTTAATTAACGGATGCTTAGCAATAAGAGATTTCATTGACTCGGCAAATGATTCCCTTTGGAGCAGAAGTCCATGGAGGATAACGCCCAAGGTCATATCTGTTTTTGACATTAGCTCCCGTAATTGCGCATCATTTATCCCGAGATGAGCAATCTGGTTATTGACTTTTAGTGCGCTAAATACGGGGGACGCCTGTAATTTCTTCTGCACTTCCGAGTATCTTATCTTATTAAAGGAGGTTTTTCCTAACCTCAAACATTCTGCACCCTGTGCTTCAATGTGAGGTTTAGCTGATGGTATTAACGGTTCTTGTTCCTTTGTCTTTGGAACGAAATAAAAATCATAATGATTCACATCTTCAGGATCATCTTCTAAGTCCAGATCTAACAATGGAGGAATATTTTCCTGTTCCCCCTGAGAATCGGAGAGGTCCCCATTTGATTCATAATCCACAACATGGTTATTCTGACATTGGAAGTTATCCATGAAGGATTGAAACATGGACTTCAATTCTTCCGTACATTTCTCTAGCCTATCCAAACGGCTTTCCTTCTTCTGCTTTGAACACCCGCCAACCTGATCTGATGCTCGGCCCTGAGAACTGTCCATATCCGAAAGGTCATCAGATAGTTGGTGAGACGCCTCCTTCCGAGAAATCATTAGCGGTTTCATGTCTGACAAAGCCGCTATTACCAATTCATTTTGTACAGCAGAACCTCTTATGCGTGCTGTTTTTGGTGGGCCAATAATTAATCCTACACAGAACGGCCACTCCAACATTTTGACTTTCATATCTCTGTACACCCGTTCCGGCAGACTAGACGCTTCTGGATTGAAAGCCTGTACTAAGCCCACAGTAGGTAGGGCAAATCTGATTGTGTTTAAAATCTGAGGATCCAATTCCTCTCCAAGAACATCCTCTCTCCGAAATATACTAATCTTCCACTGCTTCCATCCCTCAGGCAACTGCGAAACAGCCAATCTTTTGAGTCTCTCCAAAATAGTTGCATCATCAGGATTGTCTGGGACGAATCCTGCCAGTTCTTCAAGCGTTTTGACAACAGCCATATCCTGCAAACAGCCATATTCATTGCAGTGATATAATATTGAGAGTTTCATCCGAAATCGCAGCTCCAGCAGTGGAGCTGTGCGATTCCGGGAATCGAGCCGTACGGCTGCGGCAATCGAGTCGTACGACTGTTTTAATCGAGCCGTACGACTGTTTTAATCGAGCCGTGCGGCTGCTGGAATCGAGCCGCACGACCGCTGAAATCGAGCCGTAAGGCTGCTGGAATCGAGCCGTACGGCTGCTGGAATCGAGCCGTACGGCTACGGGGATCGAGCCGTACGGTTGCGCCATTCCACCCGTACCACTCTGGCAATAGGGCCGCACGGTCTTTGACTTTCAGTTATAATCAAGACTGACAAGTGCTCTGATTATCAACCGATATAGGCTGTTGGAAACGAACCTACAGTACAAGAGCTAGCCAGAGCGTCATAAATAGGTTACTACTTACTAAAAAACACTCCAGAATAAAATCTCCTTACCTATAGAAAAACACAACACTACACATATAACGCAATTCTGTCACACGACGTATCATATATCGCGTTGAGACACGTGAAGCACTCACAACAGCGTGATAAAGCGTACTGAGGAAAAATTTGACGGACGCATGGCAAGACAACGGTAAGGAACGAAGGAAAGCGATGCCAAACGAGGCAGATGATGACGTGGGGGCTAGAATTGAGACAGTGTAGGGGCATTCACGGGACGAGATCAGGTATGTAATCTCATAAGGGTCAAGCCGACGGCACGGGACCAAAATATAACTGATTCCTATTAATTTAACCGTAACAATGAGATCTTACTATACAAAAAACAAACCAGAAAAAGTATGGGGTAAAAGGGTGTTCCTAAATAAGTGTCGCAACGGAACACTGTAAATTCCTCTTGAAAAAAGAAACATTCCATTTTTTTCTCCGGGCTTTCGTTTTCGAGATACACGGTGTCAAAACTTTAATTTTTTTTTTAATTTTTTGCCAATATCTTAGGAACCGTTTGAACTACAGGACTGAGTTTTTGTACACGCATTACCACTATTAATAGTTACTTTTTCGCACCCTTCTCGAATTCATTGAACGTGCCAGTGGTGGAGATTTTAAGGTATCGTAATGGTTTTTCCCCCCTAACTTTTACGCTACTGGAAAAATTGACATGCCAATGAATTTTACACAAATAGAGTTCTCTTGGTTCATTGCTCTAAAGTCAACCGTTTTCAAGAAAAATTACATTTTATGAACAAAAACAAACATTTTGCTAACGTTTCTAAAAACATTTGCAACAAGTAGTTATTAATAGTGGTAATGTGTGTACACAAGCTCAGTCCTGTAGTTCAAACGGTTCCTAAGGTATTTGCAAAATTCTGAAAAAAAGTTTTGACACCGTGTATCTCGAAAACGAAAGCCCGGAGAGAAAAATGGAAGAGGAAAACAATGTTTCTCTTTTCAAGAGAAATTTACAGTTTTCCGTTGCGAAACTTATTTAGGAACACCCTGTATGTACACACCAATATACTAAGACATCTAATAGACCGATCAAAATAACTCATTTAGAAAGAAAAAAAAATAAAAATTGTTACCTGGACTTTTATAAGTGGAACTGGTAAAGGGGCTTATAATAAACGAAAAAAAAAATAAATGCGTGAGCAGGGGCGGCGAAGGGTTGATTTGGGGGGTTGAAAAGTTATGACAAATTGTATCATTGGGGTTTCTGGCGAAAGTTGACGTCAAACAAAAAAGTATCTAATACAAAAGTTGTAGATCATGGAAAAATCTACAATTTTTGTAGAGGTCATTTTTTAAAATAACCCCAAAATTTCCGAGAAAAATGCGAAAAACAGGTTTTTTCTGATTTTTCGTTTTTTATTTCTCATTTCCATAAAAATAATTTAATTTTGACGAAACTTGATGAAAGTATATCTTTCCCTGTCTTAAATAACCTCAAATTTTTTTAGATAAAAAAATCAAGAAGTTTCTGAGATATTCATTTTTTCGGCCTGAAACACTTTTTTTTTCAAAGAAAAATTCTACTTAAAAAAATCATCGTACAGAGTTCTGCCGGTAATCATTTTCTTCGTTTTGACATATACTTTTTGGTGAAATAAAAAAATTTGTAATTACAGTTCAAAAACATGCTCAGAAATGCAAAAAAGTAAAAAATGACTTGCAGCAATGAATTTTTCAGTAATTGTTGATAATTTGTTTAAATTAAAAAAAAATCAAAAACTGATTACACCATTCAATTGTACGGAAAAAATACAAAAAAAATGTCTCATTGTTTGACCCAAAACTATTTTTATACAGTATTGCTATAAACATAAGTCGAATAGTGAATAAATAAAATAAATAATAATTTCTTTTCCGTAGGATCGATTAGTGTACTTATTTTTTTTTTAAGTGATGAATTCATAGATATACAGTGTGTCCAAGATAAGAATGGGATAGGCATTAGGATCTAGGAAATGGTAAGAGATACGGGGTGGCTCAGATTAGAAAAAAGTTGTGTTTTTTATACCTGCTGTTTACAAAGTTTTAAAATTCCGGGTAGTTCCGGAAATATCCGGAAAAACCAGAAATTTTGCTAAATTGTTTAATATTTCCTGGCTTTATTTGAAAACGAATTTTAAAATAAATTGCACATTTGCAATGCCACTTTTTTCGCTCTATACAATGGCGTCAACATTTTTGCAATCCGACGTTTCGTCTTCGAGGGGCCATCATCGGATTATTTTTTTAAATACGTCGCTGCTATTTTTATGATAAAATCTAAAGTCAATTTTAATTCTGAATTAGAGCATATTACTATTGTAATTGCTTAAAAAGTTTTTAGCTTGTTTTAGGTATAATTTAAAATTTTTCCTGAGTACAGCTCTGAACGCTTTCACAATATCTATTGGATGAAGTGATAACAGTATAAAAGTCAATACCGCACAAAATATCTGACAATTTTTAATACTGTTAGCAACACTAATTAGAAATATTAAAATATTTCATAAATTCGTATTATTTTTTATTAGGTCCAACTTTTTAAATTATTAATTAAAAAAAATTGTTAGATATTTTGTGCTGTATTGACGTCTCTCTCTCTCTCCTCCAATAGATACAGGTATTTTGAAAGCGTTCAGAGCCGTACTCAAAAAAAATTTTTAATGATAGCTAAAAACCTTTTTAAGCGATTACAATAGTAATATCATTTAATACAGAATTAAAAATGTCTAGATTTCATAAAAATAACAGCGATATTTAAAAAAAAAATTAATCTGATGATGGCCCGTCGAAGAAGAAACGTCGGATTGCAAAAATGTTGACGTCATTGGATAGAGCGAAACAAGTGGCAATGTAAATATGCAATTTATTTAAAATTCGTTTTCAAATAAAGCCAGAAAAAAAAACAAAACGATTTTGCAAAATTTCGGGTTTTCGGATTTCGCGTCAACAGTAGACTTTGCAGTTAATACTTTGTATTGCTGAAATCTCAAATCATCCTGAGATAATTTATCATTTGTGCATTTGTAATTCGACTTAGATGTTTAATAGCAATACTGTACAAAAATAAAGTTTTGGGTCAAACAATGAAACACAGTTTTTTTTTATTTTTTTCCGTAGAATTGAATGGTGTAATCAGTTTTTGAATGTTTTTTAATTTAAACAAATTATCAACAATAACTGAAAAATTCGTCAATTGCAAATAATTTTTAATATTTTGCATTTTTGACCATGTTTTTGAAATGTTATTACAGATTTTTTTATTTCACCAAAAAGTATGTCAAAACGAAAAAAATGATTACCGGCAGAACTCTGTACGATGATTCTTTTAAGTAGAATTTTTCTTTGAAAAAAAAAAAGTGTTTCAGGCCGGAAAAAATTAATATCTCAGAAACTTCTTGATTTTTTTATCTAAAAAAATTTGATGTTATTTAAAACAGAGAAAGGTATACTTTCACCAAGTTTCGTCAAAATTAAATTATTTTTGCGGAAATGAGAAATAAAAATCGAAAAATCAGAAAAAAACCTGTTTATCGCATTTTCTCGGAAATTTTGAGGTTATGTTAAAAAGTGACTTCTACAAAAGTTATAGATTTTTGCATGATCTACAACTGTTGTATTGGATACTTTCTTGTTTGACGTCAATTTTCGCCAGAAATCCCAATGATATAATTTTTCATAACTTTTCAACCCACCAAATCTACCCTCCGCCGCCCCTGCTCACGCATTTATTTTTTTTAGGTTTATTATAAGCCCTTTTACCATTTTCACTTATCAAAGTCCAGGTAACAATTTTTTTTTCTCCAAGTATAATTTGGTTGGACTATAATAACTATAATCAAATTTGTTTTAATCAACGAATTATCAAAACTTTTGATTAATAATTAAATAAGATAATTTAACAGTTTCATTAGCAAAAAAGAATACTGCAGACCAGGAAAAAAAAACAGCAAAAAAACATGTAAATATCTAAAGACCAAAATAGTACCAGGAAAGTTTTTATACAAAGAAATTTCTAGTTGTACCACATTAATGAAGTTATAGATCATTTTCTGAGTTTATCGTAATTTTTCTGCCATCACGTATCGCATAAACTTTCCCACCAGGCGTGCCTTTTTCCATATTTTCTTTTGGCACACTGTAGTAATTGATACCTATTTTTCGTAAGATCCTCATAGATTGACACTTCACTATTTCTCAATAATTTTCTTGCAGCAAAAACTTCATTTCGTCTAACGTTTCTTACGAAGTTAACAATTACGGCTCGAGACCTGCTAAAATCAGTAAGTTTGCCACTGCGATAAGCACTGCCAATTTTTAATTCTGTACATGAAATCTTCAATGCTTTATTTACAAATGATAGGATTACATCAAGAACATTTTCATATTTGTTCTCCAAAAGACCATAAAATCGTAACGTACTTGCTTTTTTGTTGTTCCAGAGAATCACATGTTATGTTAATATTCTCAATTTCCTTAATTAGAGGTTACACTTTGATTAAGAAGTTTGATTGTATTAGAAACTTCTGTAACTTGCTCTTTTGAAATTCACCCAAATATGTAAGAAAATTTAAAGTAAATAAAGCAAGTAGTAAAGCAAGTACCTACAGAATTAGGAACTTGAATGAAGCAAATAATGGAAAACGGATCGGTTTATCTGCTCCTTTCCCCTCGTCTCGTTGCATGAAGGATCGGCGTGACTGCTGTGTCCCCTTCGTACTTCTTTATGTATTGTTGTTTATGACTTGACGATTTATTGTCTTAATTTCGCTCGATGGACCAACAATGTTTTGTGGTTGATGGTATCTTTTTTAATATTTGTATATTTTTTGGATGAATGATACATACACAACTTGACAAGACGTTATATCTATTATTATTTTTTTGACTTATTTATTTTTATACAAAATGACACATTAAGGCCTACTTGTTTCGGCTCAACACATGTTTCAAAAAAATTTGTGTGCAATTTTCTCATGGGAAAATAATGGGGGTAGTTTATATAACGTTTTTTTCTTGGACGCTCTGTTTTCGAGACACAGTATGTTGAAGTTGTTACTTTCCAATTGGTTTTCCTTAATTATCTTTAAATCGGCTAAAGATAAAAATGTCAAAATTTGTACATGAGTAAACATTGTGCAATTGTGTGGTAAGAATGTGCAAACGGTTTCTTTCTGAAAAGCAGTATCGCCGATACAGGTAATTGGAGGAGTACAATCGAAAAAAATATGTTAAAACTCAAAAATTGTTACATTTCTAAAGGGTTTTGGTAAATTTCTTTGTAATATCACATAGTCGCACAACAAAATAGCTCCCGTTAAAAGAGTAAAATATAATAGTACACCTTGGACAAACAGTAACATAAATGCTCAAAGAGAAAAAGATTTTGTCTGTAAAAGATATAAGATGACAAGATTGACTGGATTAATTATAAACAAAAAAGAAACCAAGTTGTAAATGTCAGAATATGAGAAGTCCTAATATTATAAGAAAAATATAGATTTGTGCAGAGGTGACAGCAAAAAGATGTGGAGAACATTAAAGGAATTAATCGGCGGAAAAAGGGAAGGTACAAACAACATAGGGAAAATAAAGTTTGTAAGTGAGTTAGGTAATTAACAAAACAAGTTCAATAACTTATGCGCTATAAGTATAACAGCAAGAACCGAAAGCATATCAAATGATAATTTTCAAAATGCAACAAAATGTTATAAACAAGAATTGGATCGATTTAGTACAATTTCCTTTATAAATTATATAAGACGTCATAAACTTAAAAAATAAAGCATCATCTGATAATGACCTTTCTATAAAACTTCTGAAGGATATTTTTGTGGTGTTTGGATATCCGTTACTGTATTTTAAAAATACATCACTATCTACAGCATATATACCAGTGTATCTTAAGACCAGTACTATAGTGCCAGTGGCAAAAGTTTGTTTACCTGTACAACCAAGCGGCTATAGACCAATTAATTTGTTACCGGTTGTTGACAAGATTATAGAGATTAGTTTGTGAACAGCTAAGGACATATTTTTAATATAACAATATTATTTATGAAGGACAGTCACGTTTTTATGAAAAGCATTCGTGTGAAACGGCACTAAATATTGTGTGTGCCAAATGGAAAGAAGCAATCGGTGACGGTAAGGTTGTATTAAGTGTTTTCATTGATCTTCAACGTGCGTTTGAAACCATTGATAAGTCAAGGTTGTTGCAAAAATTGCAGCTATATCGTATAAAATACAGTGCGTTGCAGTAATTACCGTGAGAGAGAATTAAAAAATAAGTATAATTCTGTATTTTCATAATTAACAGTTCAATTGTGCGAAATCTACCCGGCCGATTTCGATGAAAAAATTTCCGTAGTACTACCATATCATGAAGTACTCAGAACCATACTTTTTATATAGCTCCTCTATCAAGGTTCGAAATAAGTTAGTGAAAAACGATATTTTTTCACGATTTTTTTTTCGGTCTATGTATTACAGCAACAATAATGAATATAAAAATTTCGGACCACTTTTATTTTGAAGAGAATTTCAAAACGAAACTTTTTTCCATTGACCATTTTCTCTAATTTCAATTTTCTCCGAGTTATACATGAAAGAAATGAAAAAAATGCGCCTTTTTTAATTTTTTTTTTCACATTTTCATGTGCTAACATTTATGTACAACTTTTACAGCGGGCGCATATCGCAACTATTATTCTACATAATATTTAGAACTATTCCCAACAAAATTTAGCGTTACTATATGAAACATCCATGTAACCTACTTTAAAACAGATACTGGACTAGATTATCTGTGTAAAAAAAATAGGTAAAAAATTGTTTTTTTTTTCAACGGAATTTCTGACATTAACTGCGGAGAGCAAACATTTAATTTATAATCAATAATAATGATCAATCCCCACTTTAGCAATTGTGCATCACATTAATATCATGTAAAAGAACATATATGGATAGGCTTCACAGGTTGCAAAATAAATGTATTAGAATTATATTGAGTTGCAATCGATATACCTCAATTCATTTAATGTTCAAAACTTTACATTCCTATTTGGAAGCAAATTGAAAAGACTAATTTGGTATTAATATACAAAATGCGTAAAAATATAGTACATATCGTATCTAGTCACGCGTGCTGAACTGCATTCATATAATATACGTTCTGGACAAAATTATAACATTTTCAAGAATTTGCAAAAACACCTGTTTGGTATGTAAAAATCCAGATATTTAATTTTAACCTCATGCAACCACTCAAATTACTCGTATTGATAACGGTTCCAAAATACATGTCGTCAATGCTGAGAAAGTTATCAGGATTTTCAAAATCGATATCATACAAATTAAATTTGTTTCAAATTTCATCTTTGACGTAACAGTCCACAATAGTTTTAATAGGCCCATTCAGTGATATATAATTTTAAACTTTTTCAACAAGATCAACACTGCGGGAGAACAGGTAATGACGTCACGATACCGGCCACTCGGCGATCAAGTCGCGAGCAGTCGGAGAGATGTGTAGATATTTGCTATACTTTTACCTATGTTATATACCTATATTTTTAAGTGTATAAATAGAGAGTGTATAAGATATACATCAAGTCTTGTTGAAATGCATTTTTCACACAACGTATTCATTATAAACATAGAATGACTTGGAATACCTAAATACATTTCTCATTTCATTTTTCTCAATGACGTAAATGGTTCGCTTTTCTACATTTTCTTTTGCGTTCCATGTTTGTACAAATGTACCCAACGTACTAGACTCGGTACTTGTGGACATTGGCGGTTTTACCATAAGAGCTGCAGAACACATAAAATTTTATGTATTTAATCATATTAAATATCAACAAAATATTTAAAGAATTAAAATGTACTCGCGCTAAAATAAATCTGGGAGCGTATATTATTATTTATTACGACGCAAGCTACGCCCCTTAATATATGCAACCTCATATACAAAATGTGTTCACAGCGAACGAAACAATCAGGCACGTGACCCAGTACACGCGTATATGAAGTTATGTGGCTGTAACAACGACAGCCACAGCTGCAGTAAATACAGCAATATTTCGTTCGTGGTATGTGGTGGTTTATTTCTGCGAGCGGCACGTGTGAATGTTTTCGTTTAGGCGTCTACGGATATTATAGTTATTAAAATGAATAGCGTTTCGTCTTTACAAAATACTTTATTTGTTTCTCTGCCTTACGAGGATAAAATTAAAGGAGTTAGATGGGTCAACACCACCATTAAATATTGAAGTTAGTGGAACAAGCCGAAGTAAAAGTTATAAAAGACAATTTAACAATAATGTATACACAAAAGCAGAGTGGGTGTGCGGGTGTGATATCAAAAATACACTGTTTTGTTTTCCGTGCTTACTTTTCGATGGGGATAAAGCGTGTACAATATACAGTGTGAAAGATTTAAGTCATTTGAGTCATTAGGTAAAATAAACATAAGAAGTCAGTTAGATTCTGGCTATTGGGATAATATACGGAAACACAATGAACAGGTAATGAAAAATCGTTATGTATTATCTAAAATCATAGAATGCAAAAAATTTTGCGGACACGAGACAGAAAATTCGGACAACCCTCATGTGCTTCGCGGACTCATAAATTTTAGTGCAGATCATGACTACATATTAAAAGAACATCTAGCCACATGGGTATGTCCGGGATTTTCTGTGATTGTACCGGGAATTATATAAAATATATATAAAAAAAGATAAAGAAAAAATCATAACACGGAGAGGAAAATTAAAATTCGTTGATTCGTTGGCAAACTTCACAAACGATTTTTTTCTTTATAAACAATATTCAATAATTTAATAAAATATATGTATTTAGTTTATTGCAATTTATTTATATCGTCAGTAGGTAATTCATGAATAGATATTTCAAAAAGGTATCAATTTCAAAAATCGTTCTTGTGAAAATCTGTATTTTTGTATAAATGGATTGCTCCTTGAAATTCAGAAGTGCCAGGAAAACGCGTGACCTTGAAAATTTTAAAATTTTTCACCTGCTGCGCCATTTAAAAACTCCCAGCGCTTAATATCCGAGAATTCAATTATTCAACAAATGTAACAACCCTAAGAAGAACACATTTAATCAATGTTCACGCGCCGCCACTGCTTGTGGATGTATGCGACGACGTGTATGTGCCAGTAGTACTTTGACTAGTATTTGAAGCAACTCAAAACCACACTCGTTTTTCTTTGGTTGCCAGTCTAGGGGGTTGTAAAATATTATTATTTAAATAAATTGCTTATAGGTCCCTCTCGTCGCGTATTTCGATATTTTTGTGGACGGGAACATTTACATGGGGTAGAATTTTTTTTTTGGCATAAAGTTGAAAATTCTCTCTAAATGTTTACTTAAATAATATTTATAACCCCCTATACGGGCAACCAAAGAAAAACGAGGGTGATTCTGAGTTGCTTATAGGTCCCTCTCGCTGACGTATTTCGAAATTTTTGTGAACGGGTACGTTTAGATAGGGTAGAAATTTTTTCGGCATAAATTTGAAAATTCTGCTCTAAATGTTCAAATAATAATATTTACAACCCCCTAGACGAGCAACCAAAGAAAAACGAGAGTGGTTCTTAACTACTTATAGGTCCATCTCGCCGACGTATTTCGAATTTTTTGTGAACACGAACATTTAGATGGGGTAGAATTTTTTTTCCGGCATAAAGTTGAAAATTGTGCTCTAAATGTTCAAATAATAATATTTTACAACCCCCTAGACGTGCAACCAAAGAAAAACTATGGTGGTTTTGAGTTGTATACCGTGGTTGGGGAAACCGTGGATAACATCTTTTCATTTTTCGGTAATGAAATAAATATTTTATTCGGAGTCGATCCTGAGGTACTTTTGTAACCTGGAACTATACAATATTTGTATAATCCTCAGTTTCTACCCATTTAGACATAAAAACAATGATTAACGAAACTGCCAAGCGAACTACACACCGTATGTATTAACCCAGAATGTGATGAGAGCGAGCGCGAGCGCGAGCGGAGTGCTCTGCCAGACGCCCGTACCGGTATTATGACGTCAGGGAATGGTTGCTCAACATTTTTCCGCGCTCTGTGCATCATGACATTTAATTTAATGAGTAGTATGTGAGAAAAATTCTAAATATAATTTAATTTGTGGTTTTTGTAGATACATTAGTATAGTACTTGTTTGTGAAATATTTTCGAATAGTTGATCCGTAAAATACAATATCAAAGCATTATACTGTGCTAGCAATCATTTGATGACACTTTCTAATGACAACCATTTTATTTGTGCGGGATGCAACATTTTAACCGGTTACACATTTGCAAATTCCTGAAACTATTTAAGTTGGCCTGATCATTTCGGACTGTTAGCAAAATAATTTAAAGCTAAAAAAATAATGATTAAGTACACAAAAACAAACAAAAATAGTGAATACTTACATCTCTAGCAAATTGTTTTAGTTTTTATGGAAGCTTCTCACATGCGTAGCAAGCGCATAGATAGAAGGTGTGACATATGCATTTCATTATAAAAATGTTGAGAATGGCCTCTCTTAATCTTACGCAATTATGCTTTTGTTTCATTAAATCTACAATTCTCTCTCGCTCCGTTGCTCCTGTAACCTTTGTTCAAGATTTCAATTTTTACGGCCACATTTAATATTTTTGGCAATTTGGGAATCGCTACAAACGGAACTTAGTAAAGCGGGAAAATGATCCATAAGTGTAAAAGACAAATTATGTTGCGCAATAAATCCTGCGATTCTTACTTCGCCTTCTTTAACCTTTAATTGTAAATCCCGCTTTGCATTATTTTTATTAAATAATTCTATTAACCAATTTTGGCCAAGTTTGATTAAGTCACCTCTACCATGGTACCCCATAGCCTGTAGGTAATTAAATCTGTGGCAAATTAATTTCGTATGAAAATTACCAAGCATAAAAATATCCCTTTTTATTTTTAGTCCTAATCCCATTCTTCCTTATATTTCTGCTCGTCAGATATTTTCCGCCTTTTTACTTTAGTTAAATTTGAAGTATAATGTGTTCCCTCTACTTGATCACTTCCAGTAGAGTCACTAGACATTTTCTAAGACAACAAAACACCTAAAATTAAATTATTTTAAAACGAAATATAATCGTTTAACATAAGATGAACACAGTTAAGTTTCTGTTTCTATAATTATATGAGAGGGATTTACATATGCTATTGCAAGAGACGTTACCGACATCTACATGTAATAAAGTGAACAGGGTGACCCATTAAGAGTGGAAACATTCGCGTACAGAAGTTGTTTATGGACGGATTTGAACCGAGTTTTTTTTTAAAGATAGATCTCCAAAAGCTCTATCTTGATGCAAAATTTGAAGACGAAATTTTGATTTTCAAGGGCTACTACGAAATTTTTTTAAATGAAAAATAGCAAAATTTTGTTAGCGATTTTTTTATAAAAAATCTGACTATACCACTGGATTTAGGAACCCCTCAAATGCTTTTGTACCAATTTTTGCGAAAAACAGTTTGCCCCTAAAAAAGTTATGACAATATCGGCATCACCAGTGTTTGCCGTTGTCGGTGAACCTATTATTTTATAAAAACCGAATAGAACCCAAATGGAAACAAAATTAAATAACAAACACTGGTTTAATAATTATTAATAAGAATCTTAAAAGCCAGTATACCCAAAATAAACAACAAGTTAGTCAAATTATTATTATTTAGTGGTTATTATGCCAAATATTATCTACTTAGACAAAAATAATTACATTTATAATTTTTTTATTCAAAAAGCCACTGGATTCTACAACCATAATCCAATTCTTTGTGAGGAATTTTCTGAAAAAAATATTACGAGATATCCAGAAAATAACGTTGCTTAAAAATAATATGAACAAAATTTGGTAGGCTGTGAAATATAGAAGTTTAGACAACAAATGTCAAACTTCACAAGTAGTGGCACATTGTAATATTTTTTGTGCATGGTTAAATAAGTTCCATAATTCTTTGCGATGGCTCAAAGTTTAACTTTACATGACAAAATTTAAATAGTACTGGAGAAAATGATCGGACGGCAAGAGAGGCGTGTATAATTTTTAACAACAGACATCCAGATAGACCTATAATTACGCATAGCACAGTTTTTAAAATAAACAATACTTTTATGGAATATGGTGCTGTATCAAAATGCATTTTAAAAAGGGACAATCAACAGAGAAGACGTATTCACGAGCAGGAAATTTTAAATTATTTTACAAACAATCCTCAGAATAGCCTCAGGATTGCTAGTTTA
>NW_019417072.1:47580-49432 GCF_000390285.2 Anoplophora glabripennis
GCTAATGAAGCTTTTGGGCTGAAATTTTTACCACTTATTAAGGGTGTAAAAAGCCTAAAAAATTCTGAATTACAAGTGTCTGCGATGAAAATTGCATTAATTATTAGCAATTGAAAAAAGCGGACAATTTCGACCATTTTTGAGCTCTTGCGCATAAACAAATTATCGGAATTTAATCGGACTTGTCTTATTTTACAGATTTATTTAATACCTACCTTTTTTGTATAAACCTTTTTTACTCTATGAATAACAGTTTTTTACGCCAGTCGAAAAACTACTTTTCCATAATTTTGACCATTGTTTTAACAAAGTTTCCCAACTAGTCTCAAGTAGATTTTTTGATATTTTGTTTATAACACGTTTCTGAACAATATTCCGCAGAGAAACTTCTAATAGTATTTTTTTTCCCGAAAAAAAGCTATGATTATTGACCTAAAGAGAAGTGTGTATAATTTTTAACAACAGACATCCAGATAGACCTAATATTATGCATAGCACAGTTTGTAAAATACAATACTTTTATGGAATATGGTGCTGTATCAAAATGCATTTTAAAAAGAGACAATCAACAGAGAAGACGTATTCGCGAGCAGGAAATATTAGTTATTTTTGTATCTAGTGCACGAAATGCTACTTTGGTGATCGAGAATTGAATTTTTTAACGAGGCGAAGCCGAGTTAAAAAATTATTCGAGACTACCAAAGTAGTTCGCGCACGAGATGCAAACAATATTTTTTCTACAAACGTCAAAATCTATCTCTTAAAAATATTATAAATAAGTAAAATGCCTAATTTATTATAGAAAATAGTGTTGAGCTGTCTTAAAATGTCTTTCCTAACCAAATTTTCACTGTTACTATGGAAACAAAGTGGCTGTTGTTGACAACAATAATAATTATTTTAAAGTGACGTTTGTGTTTGCGTCTTCAATTTTTAAGTGCCAAATATTATTTAAAATAATGGAAATTGATAGTGACGATGAACTGAGTAGTACTCCACCTAATTTGGCAGATGCGGCCAATTTGGTAACTTCAAATCTTTTACCGGAAAAATCGAAGCGCCAATATGAAAATGCATATCGGCAATTTAAGGAGTGGTGTGAAACAAATAAAGCAAGAAAAGCATCCGAAAATGTGCTGTTAGCATATTTTGCAGAAAGATCCAAGAAGGTGAAGCCTTCCACATTATGGGCAGTATATTCTATGCTAAAATCAACACTTAATGCTAAGGAAAACGTAGATATTAAAAAATTTACCAAGTTGGTTCCATATTTGAAAAAATTGTCAGTTGGACACAACCCTAAGAAATCCAAGGTATTAACTCGAGAAGAAGTAAATCAATTCATAAGAGAGGCAGATGATGAAATATATTTGATGGCTAAGGTATATTTTTAATCATTGTTTTATATGTATTTTAAATTACTAAATATCGATATCCTTTTAGGTCGTTTTAATATTGGGTATTTCTGGTGCTTGCCGCCGTGAAGAACTCACTAAAATGAGTGTCGATGACATAGAAGATAAAGGTTCCATCTTGATTGTGAAAGTACCGGATACAAAAACGAACATACAACGAATTTTTACGGTTTCGAATCTAGATTATATCGATATTTACCGAAAATACGTGGCTCTTCGTCCAAGTTATGCTAGCAGTCGCCGATTGTTTTTGAAGTATCAAAATAAGAGATGCATTAACCAAGTTGTTGGAATAAATTCTATTGGAGGGATGCCCAGCTTAATAGCAAAATACTTAAAATTACCAAATTCTGATGCTTACACAGGTCACTGTTTTCGGAGAACCTCGGCCACACTTCTTGCTAATGCTGGGGGTGATATATGTAGTTTGAAGAGAC